>NC_034409.1:111272821-111572821 GCF_002078875.1 Numida meleagris | reverse complement strand
ATTTGGCACATTAGAGGAGCAGAAACAGTAGCTGAGTTTATGTTACCTGTCTGCAGGTACATATAAAAGGAAGGCACTGACATGAATCCTAAGCTTCAGATGACGGTGAAAGAAGTCAAAAGGAAGAGCAGAAGTCCCAGACGAAGCCAAGCAAGGTTTACATGGGACCTGAGAAAGGGGATAGCAGAGAGGAGGAGAGATAGCACCTCACCAGTCACAACATCTGGCTCAGAAATCCCCTATGACTATACCATCAGCAACTGATCAAGATTCCTGTATGTATACCAGCTTACATCAGGCTCATTTACAATCCTTGACATTTCTCTTACTCAAAACACTTCTGCAGAAGGCTGCATTCATCATAAAAATCCTTCCATGTTTCACTGCATTTCAGGAGATCATTTTTTTATAAAATAGCCTCAGTTACATTTTTTTTTAAATAGTATGCAAGAAGGGAGGAACATAGAGGAGGAGAGAAGTGAAGAAAGAAGAAAAGAGAAAGGATAGAGACAAAAAAAGAGAAAAGAGAGAGGAGAGAGAAGAGGAGGAGTATGAGGAGGAGAAGAAGGAGGAGAGAGAAGAACGAGTATGTACTTAAATGCAGAGCAAAAAACTAAGCAATTTTCAATTAAATATTAAATTTCCAGATTTTTTTCCTTTGTTAATAAAATCTATGCTATCCCAATGGAAAAAAAAAATGAAGAAAAAAAAAAGAATATTTTAAGAAACTATTGAATATGAAAAATACTGATAAGTTAACCTATTTCACCTCTTAATAAATAAACCTAGTACAATTTTGGTCTAAAGTAGCACAATATTAAAAGGTAAAAAAGTGCAAGAAAAATATTAATTTTATCATTAATTTTAATTATGATCCTAAAGATTAATATACTTGAGATGTCAATAACTATATAGAAATGAGCAAAAAGAAGCCATACTATAGATTTAAACTTGATTAAAATATTTGAGTATGTGCTGAAATGCACTAAATTCATACATCCTAAAACCTTCTTACAGTAGAGAATTTTTTTTTCACTTCGTTCTAAAATATAACCAATTTCATTCTTATAGTCCTTTCTTCCATTCACAATGGAGGGTTTTCTTCACCAACTGCATGTATTTCAGAATATTATATTGTGCATGTGTGTGTTTGAGAGAGAGGGACAGAGAACAAGTGTTCAAGGCTTAGAAGTTTTTATTTCATCCCTAGGTAGGGGTACAGTAAAACAAATAAAACCTATTTATTAGCTTCACACTAATCATGAAGTCAAAAGCACTGAGATCATTGACTGAAGAATTCTGAATAACTATTTCTGGCAAATCTTGGAATGTTTGAGAGTTTCCAGAACTGTAAATTGCTAACGCTCAAGAATATTTCAGAAAGCAGTAGAAGTATAGTAACTGCAAAGCACTTGAATTGCTCAACCACTGTGCTAATAATCCAGCAATGGCATAACTGAAAAATCAGTGCGGAACTGTGCTGTAATTGCCGACACTTGGCTTTATTTCCTTGCAGAAAACAGATCTCAAACAAATACAATTAATAAAATTGAGGATAAAGTCTTGATCAATAAAGGTAACTAGATTGATGTAAAGTATTCAGATTTCTGCAGGGTTCTCGATTATATCTGTCCAAGTATTTAAATAAAAAATAACCAGTTTCACTGTAGATGGCATGCATTTTCAAACTGTGTTTATCTGCTAACTTTACAATATTCATAAATTGTCCATCACTTTCATAGATGTGAAAGTATCTATTACTGGCTCAGAGGTATTTTAATTTTCTATTGGGAAAAAAAAAGAAAATAACTGCTGATGAAAACTCCAAATAACAAAAAAAATATTAATATTAAATCCTGTATAGGAAGTACTTATCAGTAACATGCTCTGTATGACTTTCGTCTTTAAGACTGATTGTTTTCCAAAGATGTACTATATTGTACTAAGCAAAATGCTCTCCTGGTTCAGAAATGAGTGGTGCAATGCAATGATCACTATTACACAGGAGATTAAAATAGCTGATGCTACATAAATGTAGGAGTGTATTCAAAGTAGGGGCTACAATAAATTCTAATCAAAAGAAGTTTGCAGGCTAGGAAAAAGAGATGTTAAATGCAAAAAAATCCTTAGCCATCTATCAACTACTAAGAAACAGACTGGAAAGGTGCAGAAACACTGCAACATTGCAACAAAAATTATAGATTTAAAATAACAAGTCAGCATATTTACCTTTTTAATAAGGTTTTTTATGAGCTTGGCTTATATATTACATAAGCTTCTTGCTTTGATTCATGAATATTTAGTCTTTTGGCAGTCTATGCCTCTGCCCACACTGTCATCCTACAAAACCTACTGTAGCTTACACTTCTTCAATAAAGCAATATCCTGTATATTTATGTCTCATTGATGCTGCAAAGCAAATGATATGTGACACTTTCCTCATGCATTGCAGAACTCAGTGTGTTTTTTTCCTTCCTTCTAGAGACTTACTTCTAGTTCCGACTTCTCTGTCACATATCACAAGGAAACTTGCCAAAATATCATAATTGACAATTTTAAAGAGTATTATAAGAACAATACTTAGCATACATAACACAATTCCCAACACAGAGAATTCCATCAAATAGGAAGAAATTGACTATATATATATATATATATATTTTTTTTTTTTTTAATCAAGTGACACATACTTCAAAAGTAAAGGAAAGGTGATTCATAAAACTAGAAAGCTCCTTTCTAAAGGCTAGTTAATTGTTACATACAAAAGAATACAGACAAGAGTTGTGTATTTTTTGCACAAAAAACAATAAAGTACTATGAGCTTTGGTCTCTTCTGAATATTCTGTGGAAAGAAAAAAAAAATTTAATAAAAGAAAAAGTGATATGTAGAAGGTGCTTTATCAGATCTAAAGAAAGTTGCTCTATTAGCTAGGAAACAGATTGCTAAACAATTTTATTTGGTGCAAGAACATTGCAGGAGATGTTTATTAGTCATTATTCCTATGTTAAAAATCTATAACATAGCTACAAACTAGCTGTAGCATAAAATATTAACTCCATTGAAATCCTTCAAATGGACTTTTGAACAGAAGTAGGCCCATTTTTTGCTTAGCAATCTTAAGAGAGCAAAAAGGGGAGCAAAATAAGTATAATTGTGCTGCTGCATAATTTTGTAATGAAAAACACTTTGAATAGAAAGGAAAGAGAAAAACCATTTGCTCAGTACAATTTCTATGGCAAATGCTCCTTTAAGAGAATTCTTCAAATTATGACAAAAACATCATCAAAGAATACCACGGTTACAAAGTTTTACACATACAATTTGGAGAGTTCTAAACTTGAAATCATTCAACAGTTCTATGGCAAATTCTTCAACTAAATATCTAAATAGCTGTTCTTTTTTCCTCATGGGGTAAATTTCACTCTTTCCATAGATATCTTTTGAGCCCTGTTTTTATCCTCAACATTCAACATACTTCCCTCCAAACAAATTCCAAACCGAACTGAAAAAGAATACCTTTATTTTGGAGTATTTAATGTTAGCTGGAGTATTTTGTAGCTAGGAAGTACTAAGATTCCTGAATCCTAATTAATTACCAATTGAATCATTCACATCCAGTCTGTGATCCTCACACTTCACATAGGCAACTGAAAATTCTTACAAGAGTAAAAAATTCTTATTTTCCTCAGTTCAGACATTTCCATAAGTTTCCATTAAGGTGAAAACTCTGCTTTGGGGAACAAATATGACCTCTCATACTTACACAATTTGAAGCAGATTGACTTCCATTCCACTTGAATCCCCAAGCTCGTAAGCATTTCCTAGTTGTTGTTGCCTTATATAGGATATTTGGTAGCTTATGTTACACATAACATTGGACAGCAAAATCAGCTTATGCCTTTCAAATCCACAAAAGTGGCCTTTCTTCCCCGCCCCCATACAACAGCTGAATGATTAGAGTACATTTACAAATTTCTATGATGTAACTGAAAATGTCTGTGCTCCAGGGGAAAAATGAATGAGATTTTTCCAGGTAGTGATTAAAGCAACCATTGAGCCAGGGGTTGAATGGCAGGTAACTGGACCCTATCTCTTTCACAGTCTCTGTTCAGCCTCCTATTGTTATTTTACAGCAGAAAATATATGAACTGTTCCCTGAAAAGAAGAGTACATGTGACTACCCAGCTTTTGAGCTATTAACTTTTCTGTCAGGTTAGAGACACTGTTCTCTTTCTCTCTCTGTGAATATGTAATACTTCCAAGTACAATGGAAACCATTGTGACACAAGTTAGGAATGACAGAACAGAGGAGATGACGGTTCAAGTGTGCCATCTCCTTCTCTTTGAAGGCATGGCTTTTAACAGCCGCTGTTAAACTGCTGTATGATAGATCGCTTGGAATCTATTACACTGAAGCTTTCAGGACTCATAAAAGTATTGTGGATTCACTAAGCAATAAGTAAAGAATAATCCTAAATGTTTAAAGCCTAAAGAAAAGGCATATGTTAAAGTATGGTGTACCCTCAGTATTTCCTGGTGAACAGTTTTGATGGTCAAAAATTCAACTGAAAGCTGACTCCAACTCAGAGAAAATGATTTTTTTCTCAGGGCTACAGACTAAGCAAGCAGTTACTGAAGTTTTCCTGTGGCACTACACCAAGCTTTGGTGCAAGTATTTACAAGTGCTTTTCTGACAGTAATGCCTCTTGTTCTATGATGTTGGCCTGCAATGTTTGAGGCAGATGGTGGTGGTAGGGCAGCAGAGGTTGAACCTTCCCACCAACACCATTACATTTTGTTGTCATGTGACAGATGGTAGCAGAGTGGCAGTCTGACACATTGTGTCTGACATGGAAGCGTGGATGAAGCAATGGTGTGTCACTGAATTCCTCCATGCAGAAAAAAATGGCACCCATTGACATTTATTAGCACTTGCTGAACATTGATGGAGACCACACAGTGGATGTGAGCACAGTGAGGCAATCAGTGTTGCATTTCAGCAGCAACAGTAAGTTGCTTCCTCTGGTACAGATTTGTACAAGCACAGCATGCAGGCTCTAGTTAATTGCTGGTGAAAATGCATAGCTCATGGTGGTGACTATGTTGAAAAACAGTGTTTTGTATCTGGTAATTTTCTCTATCAAATAGTGTTATTGTGCTCTTCGTATCTGTTGTAGTTTCCATGGAAATAAATAGGAAACATTGCTTTCAGAGATACCTATATATTTTCACAAATCATCTGTATATTGAGATGCTATTATTATCTACGTTTTACATATCAGAGACTAAAACAGTCAAAATAATAAACTAGGTTGGCATTCTTAATGACAATTATTTTTTGATGTCGAGAAAACAGCAGTCATTAATCTCAACTTTTTAAAAAGTCAGCAGAAGGAATTTGCAGTTAGCAAACCAAAAAGTCAAGATTATACACTGAGCATTTTTGATAAAGACATTTGCCCAATATTTAAAATCCTTTCATTTAAGAAGTGGTCCAAATCTAGGTTTCACGAGCACTATTCTGTTATTTTTTGTTTCTTATTTTTTGTTTCCATAATTTCCTTCCTCACACATTATAGAACTGCTCTGCTAAAAGCCACAATTCCTACTCTACATGGATGATTGTACAGCCTCATTCTCATAATTGTGCTTTTTATATTATGATGTAAAGAATGAGAAAGTAGGATTGTAGAAATATTACTTAGCATTTGAAAATGATTGTCTGAATTATTAAAATAAATATCCATTTAAAAATATATTCAAGACAAAATATTAAATAAGACATACTGATGTTAGTTAAAGCATGCAAGAATCTTAAGATTATTTCATGGAAGTATCAGTATAAACATGGACTGATGTAAATTTTTTGCAATTAATTTTAGAAAACTACATTCTGTGTATTTGGTCTTGCACTCTGTGGGCAACAAATTGAACTTTAATCAAAGCAAATAATCAAATTCTAGTTTCTGCTTTTAAATCATTGGCTCTAGTAGTGCTTAGAGAACTCCAGCTATTCAACATTTTCTGGAAAGAGCACTTGTTGGTAATTCAAACATATGAACCTATCTGACTATTTCGATGGGACCAATTAAACGCATACAGTTCCACATATGTTGGCGTTTTTGAAGTACTCAACCACGTTTTCAGCAGTAGTATCTTCTCAACTAAGTATGACCCAGATTAAAAATCAGTATCACCAGTCTGTTAATTCACAGGGATTTTGGAGTTCTACATTTTACCTTGAAAGACTCCTCGTCTCCATGGAGATACACTCAATCTGTAAGGAACTATGTCATCTGGATCCACAGTAAGAACTGGTGCACCACTCACCACTGAAAGATCTGAAGATACCTGGTAAAGAGAATTCACAAAAAGAATGAATAGTCAAAGGCAAGTTACTATGGTATGAACGTAATATATAAAACTATCCATTTTACTTGCTTTGAAAAGTAGCATAGGATATAAAATTTGCTATCAGTAAGTCCTACCCTTTATACACATGAAGTGAATACGTATGATAAGAGACAGTATCACATACATCATCATGTAGCATATTGAGATCATACCAAGTAAACTCAAGTAAAGTAACTCAGTTGGACCACAGACTTACTTGAATATTATTTACATAGTAATGACATAAATATTTTACATTTGCTTTCTTTAGAAGTGTAACAGTGAACTTTAACACTTGTGATCTAAATTGATAGTGCAAAGCAAAATCTGAGTGTTGTTTTAACAGCAATTGCTACACCTTACGTGATATTAAACCATACTTTTAGACATTGTATTTTGTAAATTACATTTATGCAATGACATTTGTAGCAATTATATAAACAATTAAATTACTGGTGCAATTTTATTACACTAAATTTTAGATTTTTTAAACTAGAACGATTACAGAAAAGTAAACTGAGTATTTTTAATTGTTTCTCATTTCTTTATCCCTTATAATTTTGCCACAGAAAGACTCTATGATCAGCTATGATCAGCTCCTCATGGACCAGAAATTTAAGTATGAAGCACGACAACCCGCAGTTAATGATAATCTGGTCTAATTACTGGTTGTGCAGAAAAACGGCAAATGGATTGCATGAATGGTTCTGCTTACATCCCTTATTCTGTTACCTTTTCCACTGGAGCAACATGGTTTTGGTGACAATGTTTTAAATTTATACTGCTATTTCTGCATTGAACATCTGACTACAAATGAGGATTTTCCAGGTATGGAGTCCTTTAAAAAGTATTTTCAGGATATGAAGCAGTACTGTAGCATGCTATAATTTCTTAATACAGTAAAAAACAGAGCTCTTTTTGTGTTGTTTAGGTGAATTTTGACCAAAATCATGGTTTAAGTCAAAAACACTTGAATTTCTTTTGACCAGATTATATTTCATTAATGGTAACAGCTAGACTGGCAAGTATTGAAATGGAAGACCTGAATTCTACGAAGATCTCCACTGCAACAGTAAAAGCATTAAATGCATGGACCTTTTTTTTTTTTTTTTTTTAATCCTCAGAGTAACTTTTTTTTTTTAAGTCAAAATATTTGGTTTATATTTTCTGTAGGGAAAAGTTTATCTTGTCTTCGCAAGGGCTTGCCTTCTATGAGGTATTTATATTAATATAATAGTTTTCAGAAAAGTATGACATAACAAGGACAGGACAGGCAGAAAATAAAGCTATATTTTTCAAGTAGTCATTATCTACGAAAATCTGACAATCAAAATACGCTATTGAAAGTCATGGAAAAACTGCCAACTATACAATGATAACTTATTTGGGCTTTTCCTTATTCTATGATTCTATATTCTTTTTAAAATAATTCTTCAGTCTTGTGACAAATGAACTTAAACAGAATATTACGTTCTATTATGAATGAAATGTATTTTAAAATGCTCAGTGAGGCAATTCTGCATGCATTCTGTGCCATCAGAATGAAAAATATTTCTATCTAAATATTTAAAATCAAATGATTTTAGACAATATGTTGCATGAATTGCATCTTATAAATTAAAGATCAAATTGCCAAAGAAAAACAGAAATGGGAAAAGATTTCTGTCATTAGAAAACAGTATATATCAGCAAGTAGTGTCAGATGAAGGAATGACATGCAGTCCATTCAGGAAGAGAAGAGGCAGAAATATAATTTACCAAGGACTGAAGTCTGAGAGGAACAGGAGAGTGTTCTGTGATCATGGGTAGTTATGATGAAATAAGGGCAAAAGAGGACTGGAAGACAGGGGACCAAACTGATATTATCAATAACAGGAGTACTGTAAGTAGAGATTCATTACAAAAAAAACAGTAACAGTATGCACATACAAAAGAATATCCAGGAAAGAGAGAGGTTTCTCCTAGAGTGTTTAAGGATCTGAATGAAAATAAATAAATAAAATAAAAATAAGGACTTTGTTCAAATGCTAATAAAATTTGGGACTCCTATGCCAAGTAAAAAGAAGAAAACTAAATAAATAAATCTGTAAGGCAACAATCTTCCTCTTTCCCAACAAATTCACAATTCAAGATGGATGTTAGATGTCTAACAATAAGAAGGAACAGGGAAACAAACTACCAAGAAAAAAAAATGAGCCAGAAAGAGAAAGGTGGAAAGCCTTGTTGAAGTAACATTTGAAAAAACGTTAACCACTAACAAAAAGAAAACACTGGTGCAGATATTTACAAGTGCAGCATGCAAGCACTTGTTCATTGCTGGTGAAAACGTATAGCTAATGTTGGTGAGTGTGTTGAAAAATAGTGTTTTGTACCTGAGAATTTTCTTTATCAAATAGTGTCATTGTGCTCTTTGTAGCTTTTGTAGTTTCCACGGAAAGAAACACGAAGCATTACGTTCAGAGAAACCGACATACATGAAAGTATACTTTAATGTGTATGAATTTTTTATCAGAGAATTGGGGGTGCCAATAAACCAGAGTGCATACTACCCATCTTCTCCCCATCCTGACCTGAAAGGACACAAGCAGACTTCCTTAGTTCTTGTAGATAGTAGGAAGATTGAAAGGAGTCTGTTGATCAATTTAAAGAACCTGCAATCTAGACAACATTGATGATTTTTATCAATCATCTGTGAGCATTTTATTGTCAAAAATCTAACCTAGCAACATTGTGTTTTAAATCTTTCCTGTAAATCTTTCTAACACTTCTAGCCATAACCATTGGAAAATACATCAGGTGACCTAAGGGATAAGAGCAGAAAAGAAAAAGTCCCTCTTTGATGTTTATCCCTGCTTTCTACCAGATCATCTTCAGAAAAATAATCCCTTTTTCCTCCGAGAGTTTACGTATAAATTATACCCTTTCACAAATACATATAGATATTTTGCAATAATTACCATCTTTAATAACAAGTATTTCATATCAATCAGGAAGAAAGTAACAAATCATAAATAAATAACATAATTTTTAAGATATTTAATATTATTAAGTCCTTTAGAAAAGTGTATAATCCCAGGCTCCATCATGCCATTAAATTTAATTTAAAAAGCAGAATGTAAAAGGAGTTTAATAGGCCATAAAATGTCTTTCATTTCTTATGATCACTGTAAAAGATTTGACTGAAACCACACAAAAAAATGAATAAATGAATTATCTTGTTTAGATATGTAAGAAGCAAAATACTTCAGCACTACCCAGATTTTCCAAAAAATAAAAACAAGTAAGAAGTAACAGAAATTACTGAGGTAGAACAGAACTTTCATTTAAAAAAACTGTATTAAAACCTAATTCCACATACTGTTGTCAGTCTTTTAAATTGGTAAAAAAAAATGAGATGCTTTATTTGCATACGTTTTGTTAGGAAGACAATGCGCAGCATAATTAAGAAACAGTGAAGCTGTGCAAGCTGCCCTAATATTTATCATGTAATCACTACAATTATTTCAGTGAAGAATTGTTGGCTTTCAGTAACTACAAATTTCTTCAAATCCACACAGCATATGTTCCATTCTTTTACCACCACTACGAAAAATAAGAATTGTAGAATCCCACAACGAAACTGAAATTGAAGTTATTATTGCAGGGTTTTTTTGTACTGCAGAAAGTTTGCTCAAATCAACTCATCTGCAAGGATTCTATTTTTAAATGATATAATCTTCTGGCACCTTATATGCCAAATCATTATTTGCACAGAGACAAAGCATAAATGGAGCAGGTTTTTAGCATTAAAATTCTAAAATTAATTTACCAGTCATGGATTTTTATATTATTTTCCAAAACTGCAATATGGTTATTCGAGATGAATAGGAATAGAAAGCCATCCTTCAAAATTACAGGGAAAATATATTTTGCCAGTGCAGAATAACTAAATATGTACAACTTTTAAAATGTCAGTAGACATTTCAAGTCAAAGTTGTGAAAAGATGTACAGAATTTAACCAAATATACTGAAATTCTACTATCTCAGCGCATAGTGCTAGATAGCAGTATGTTCTAAATTTCATTAAAATAATTGTTTCTAAGGTGCTTTTAAAAATGCTTAAATATTAAAAGGTAATGTTCCCTGACACTAGGCTAAAAGTGGGACTGTAACAGTCACTGATTTTACTGAAAACCAGTTTTCAATACTGTTTCAAGATTAACAGATGTTTCAAAAGATGCTCCCATTACTTTCCCTCATTCTTTTTCTCACCCATACCTTCTACATTCCTAAATTATTAGGAATTCATTTAGTTCTTGCAATCACTTCTATTTTGTGCCAGCATTCTACAACACTGAAATAAAATACCTGTCTGTTTCACAAAGTATATACCCCAATTAATGCTTGCCTGTCCAGATGAAGCCTGGAGCTATCAAGAATGCTACATAGTCAAGACACAATCCAGCCAGGCAAACTTGTCAAGACTACTAACCCACCTCAAGAAACACGTCAGACCTAAGACCTTATCACATCCTTGATCAAATTATTTCACAACTAGAAGACAAACAAAGGCTGCCAACAACTAAAGTTACTAATTTTTTGTATCATTCATCACTGCTACAAAGAATGCTTTGTCTGAGGTGAAGTCTGTTACAGAAGTGCTGGGAGGCAATGTGGAAACCAAATCGATCGAAATTAGGACAGACGAAAATAGAAGTGTTATGGGATATACAGATTTTCTTCTGGTAGTTAAAGAAATCTGATGAGTGTATTGGGCCTTTGGCAATGAAGTTGCATGGAATGTATTCTCTGGGAATCACACATACAGCACAAAGCAAGACAAATCCCAAAGGCTTTCTGTTATATTATTTCATTTTACTGAGAGATCTATTACATTCCCAACGTTCATGTCATTGTTTCATTAACATTGGAAAGATGTGAAATGGATATACAGAGGAGAGAAAAAAAAGCCACTGAAATAAAGGGAATTTTATACTTTATTCTTATAGATATATAATATATATATTCTTATATACATGCATTCTTATATATATAGCTTATATATTTATTCTAGAATACTTTTTGATATTACTAACTTGTGTAAGCTATTACCCAAAAGGAAAGTTAACTGACTCTTGAAGTCCTCTAGAGAGTTTACATTAATGACATGTATTTTGAACAGTGCTAAGAAATAACAGTTGTGTTGTTTGTTATTTTTTACTGCAAGAACAAGCATTGAAAGAATTAGGCACCTTTATAACTAAAGTTACTGTCAAAGGTGTTAGAAGCAACATCAACACATCCTTCTATCATTTATATTGAGTAGACAGTTTTACATAAAGATCAAAAGAAAATGGCATAAAAAAACTTGTCATTACTGACAGATTAGATTTTAAAGAACTACTTCATCCTTCCTACACTTGTAGGATGACTTGAATCAAATTTTACAGCCATTAAAGTCCACTTACATTGTAGTCACTAATATTAATTCAGCATCAGATAACTATATGCTCTCAGGCTAACATTCTATGTGCAAAAATTCTTTATGGGTGCTCTTGTGATGTTTTTTCAGACACAGAAGTAAGTTCATCATGAAGAAGTCTATTTGTTGTAATAGTCTGTCAAACAGGCCATGAAGAGCTCAGTGGCAGTATTTCAATCAGTAGAAAATGGTTCATAAAGTTTTCACATTTTTTCAAGGAAATTTATGGTCAGGGAAAAGAAGGTCAGGGAGGATGTGGGCCCTCTCTGGAAGGATACTGGAGACCTGGTGACAAGAGATACAGAGAAGGCTGAGGTGTTCAGTGACTTCTTTGCCTCACTCTTCACTGGCAAGGCCTCTAGCCACACCGCCCATGTTGCAGAAAGCAATGGTAAGAACTTAGAGAAGGTAGATCTGCCTGCTGTAAGTGAAGATGAGATTCAAGACCATCTAAAGAACACGAAGGTGCACAAGTCCTTGGGACCCGAGGAGATCCATCCATGGGTTCTGAGGGAACTGGTGGATGAAGTTGCCAAGCCTCTATCCATCATATTTGAAAGGTCATGGCAGCCTGGTGAAGTTCCCACTGACTGGAAAAGGGGAAACATAACCCCCATTTTCAAGAAGAGAAATAAAGAAGATCCAGGGAACTACAGGCCAGTCAGACTCACCTCTGTACCTGGCAAGATCATGGAGCAGATCCTCCTGAAAGCCCTACTAAGGCACATGGTAAATAAAGATGAGGCGATGGGTGGTAACCAATATGGCTTCACTGAGGGTAAGACATGCCTGACAAACTTGGTGGCCTTTTATGATGGAGTTACACCATCTGTGGATAAAGGTAGAGCAACTGATGTCATCTACCTGGACTTCTGCAAAGCATTTGACACTGTCCTGCATGACATCCTGGTCGCCAAATTGGAGAAAAATGGATCTGATGGATGGACTAGTGCTGGATAAGGAATTGGCTGGATGGTCACACTCAGAGAGTTGCAGTCAATGGCACAGTGTCCAAGTGGAGACCACTGATGGTTGGGGTTCCCCAGGGATTGGTGCTGGGACCAGTGTTATTTAACATCTTTGTAGGTAACATGGACAGTGGGATTGAGAGCACCCTCAGCAAGTTTGCAGACGACACCAAGCTGAGTGGTGCAATTGACACAGTAGAGGGAAATGATTGTTACCGAACTCCGGCAACCCCTCTCGTATTACCCTTGCACGCAGAGAACCAAAACCCGGTCCTGGCCAGTCACTGCACGCAGACATCAACATGATGAGCAGCAAAACGGCGTTTATTGTTAAAAGTTACAGAACTATATAGTATTTCTTATCTTTTACTAGACTGTTCCAGAAGCTCACGTGGGCTACTGGCCAATCATGCTGTAAATCGAGCTCTGTCCACTTGCTTCTGAAAAGCCATATAGGGGGTGGTCATACACGTTGTTATCAAAACAAAGAGGTACAGCCTCTCCTTCTTATGACATGGGTTCAAGTAAGTAGGTCAACCAATAGCAAGCGAAATGGGGAAGGGCCTTCCACGTTACAACCCGAGCGCTCCGTTATATGCCTAATACAACAAATGATGCTATCCAGAGGAACCTGGACAGGCTTGAGAGGTAGGCTCATGCCCATCTCATGAAAATCAACAAGGCCAAGTGTAAGGTCCTGCTTTGGGTCAGGGCTATCTCAAGCACAGATACATGCTGGGCAGAGAATAGCTTGAGAGCAGTCCTGAGGATAAGGATTTGGGAGTGTCGACTGGTGAAAGATTGTAATGTGCACTTGCTGCCCAGAAAGCCAACCATATCCTGGATTGCATCAAGAGAAGTGTGACCATCAGGTCAAGGGAGGTGATTCTGCCCCTCTATTTTGCTCTTTTGAGACCTCATCCAGAGTAGTGAGTCCAGTTCTGGAGCCCCCAACACAAGAAGGACATGAAGCTGTTGGAGTGGGTCCAGAGGAGGGCCATGAGGATGATCAGAGGGCTGAAGCACCTCCCGTACAAGGACAGGCTGAGAGACCTGGGGCTCTTCAGCCTGGAGAAGAGAAGGCTCTGAGGAGACCTTATAGCGGCCTTCCAGTACCTGAAGGGGGCCTACAGGAAAGCTGGGGAGGGACTTTTTATAAGAGTATGTAACAACAGAACGAGGGGAAATGGCTTTAAGCTGGAAGAGCATAGATTTAGACTAGATATTAGGAAGAAATTATTTACTGTGAGGGTGGTGAGATGCTGGAACAGGTTGCCCAGTGAGGTTGTGGATGCTCCCTCCCTGGAAGCATTCAAGGCCAGGCCGGATAGGGCTCTGAGCAACCTGGTCTAGAGGGAGGTGTCCCTGCCTATAGCAAGAGGGTTGGAACTAGATGATCTCAAAGGTTCCTTCCAACCCAAACCATTGTATGATTCTATGATTCCATGGAAATCATCTTTTTGATAATGGAGAACATTGCAGGTACTGAAAATATTTTGCTTAGCATTTTAAAGGTTGACTGATAGAGACACAAAACCAGCACTTTCCAAAGGTACTTACTCCATCCATGACTCTTGATACATACCAATGGTTGTACAGACAAACAGACCACATATTACTGCTGCTCCAGATATGAGGAGTGTATATGTGTTAGATATAGTAAAAGCATATAGTATTCAGAGAGAAGAGGACTTTCTTAATGGAGTAAAAGGAATAAATTTTCCCTCACCCTTCTCCTAAACTTACGTTCCATTTTCAACAGCCACTTTTGCAATATTACTGCTGTTTATGTTCAAGTTATTAGATAGTGTCATGGTTTTATGATTTTCGGTTATTGGTACTCCACATCATAACATCATGTAGTGAATGTACCTGGTTCTCAGAAGAGGACTACTACATTCCCCACGGCACTTTGCTCCTTTGTTACCATTTTCCAGCCGGAGGGAAAAGATAAAAGCTCGCAGTACAAAAACTTGCAGATCACGAGACCTCGTCCCTTTTTCCGCCATCTCTCGTCTTGGCAGCACCTCGCTCTCCAGCCGTCTTATCATCGGTAGTAGAGTAAAACCTACCTTGATTTTGGGACATTCTCTCTCTCTGTATTGGATTTATCAGCTTAAATTGTAATTATTGTGTGTTGTACTATGGGGTGTTGTTTTGCATTCCAATATCTTATTTAGTAAATTAGTTTGTTTCTCCTCAGATTGTTGCCGCTATTCTTTGCTCTCAGGGCCATCTCCCTACCCTTTTCCCCTTTCCCCTTTTCCTGGGACGTGGGCCCTTGGGTCCCCCGTCCCCTTTGTCACGGAATCAGGGTAGCATATATACAGAGTAATTAATGTTATAATGAAATTATAATATTAAAATCAGCTTTTATTAATTTAATTGTTTAATGAATCCAGTCCTCTTTTACCCATTGCCCTTTGTGTTATATGCTTTTGGATAAATAAATAATCCTCATTTTGCATTTCCGTAAAGTCTGCTGGTCACAATTGCCTTTTAAAGGAGGATTTCCCATTTGTCCTACTAACAACAGATAATGGTGATCACGTTCTGGATTAACTGATTAAATTCTAAGTTAAAGACCAACTCTTTGGAATTTAAAATTGAGAAAATGATCTTCACTCTCTACAGTAGCACAAGACACTATGTGACAATTGCTGATGGAAGTGGTAAATATTTTTTGATTTGTTGAGAACACAGTTTCCAAACACCTGTTTTGTAATCATGCTGTTTCCAATTATACCAGCTCACTTTCCTTCAACAGCTGTTTGCCAACAATTTCTGAGTAAAATTGTAACGTACAGAAAATATATTATTCAACCTCATTAATGCATACAAGCATGAACTCTTTGTCACTGGCCTTAATACTTCTCTCCCCAAAGTTCCATATCTAAAAGAGCACACAAAGAGAAAGAGCCTAAAAGTTTCAATTGGTGTGACACAAGGGCTATCTTCCCTGGATCTTCAGATTAGAAATGATTGTACTGTCAAGTGGTACTTCAGAGAGGTAAAAACAAAACAAACATAAACGCCCTGAAATAAACAAACAAAAAACAACATCAACAAAAACAGCTAATATGTGCTACCCAGAGAACACCCTGAAGGTAGTCTAGGTTCATTCAGTTAGACTCACCTCATTGTAAAATACCTACAATAGTCAGAAAACAATTTAATGCTGCAGTTCTGAAAAAGACATACAGTGAATAATTTCAATGCATTCATTTTGAAGTTTAATATCTCAGCGTCTTTCATTAGCACAAAAAACACTGAGTTCACACGAAATGGAAAAGCAGAGGAAATAATGTTGTCAACTTTTAAAAATATTCACTGTTTTTGGAGAAAAAAGTACAAATGTATTAGGAATGCATTCACATCTAAAAGCTAAAATTCTTGAAAAGAAAAATGTCAAAGCTGGTGATGCACAAAAAATATATTTTCTACTTTGTATTGGGGGTTAAATAATGAGTCAAAAATAGAACCCAGAAACTCCATTTTATAATACGTAAATTTCATTTAATGTAAATTTAAGTTAATCAGTCTCATAATCTGAAAATTCTGAGTAACTAGATAATCTTTAAGGTCCCTTCCAAATCAAGCCACTCTGTGATTCTAATTTCTCCTATAAGTGTAAATTGGAGACAGAAGAAAGTTTAAAGACAGTGTCATGAATTCCCATCTGATCAATAGAACACTGCCACAGATATGTACATGATTTCTGTTTACAAAATAAGGCGAAGAACACTCTCTACTGAGAGAGTTCTTAACTAGAACAGTTGAAAATAAAAAGGATTATATTTAATGTATACAAAAAAGATCTTTTTGACCAGGGAAACTAATAAAAATGTATTTTCTATGTATTTATCCTTTATGTTCCTCCACTGATGTCACAAACAGCTCAGCATCTCCTATCCCATGTTCCCATGATCCATTATCCATCAACAATTCCAGTTATTTCTTTCTAATTTTCTTTCCCATCAGAAAATGCACAAAGTATTCCCAACTTCCTCCAGCATCCCTGAAACAACATCTTGGCAAAAGACACTAACTGCCCTAATTTGTTCCAGGAGCAGCAAGTACTGACTGGCCAGGCCAGCAGGCTATTAGGAAAAGATACATAGTAGGTGCATACTGCCCAGCTCTCCCATAGAAGGATAATAATTTTGTCAATTTCTGTAAAATTTCAATGTTTTATAAGACTTCAGGAACACTGTATTCTCAAACTCTTTGATTTCTAAACCAGTGAAATTGGCCACTGGTTTCAAACCAGTGGAGGAGGAATGACTAGTTAATGAACAGAGTGTTATTTCAGATGCATTTGGATACATACATGGATACATGAATTTTAATAGCATATCAGCAATGGCAATAACATTGACTATTGTTATACACACTTTATAGGCCAATGGATAGAAAAACAGTTGTCACACTATTGCAGAAGTTTACCTTGTACGTTAATCTGTTCTTGGTATAATTGGGCACCCATAATAGTTGTTCAGTAACTTGTCTCACTTGGCAATGTATCACAGTATGATTCTGTGCCAAAGGTTTCTTCCCTATTCCCTTAAGGTTAAAGATGCTTTCAGTGCCAGCTGTGGTATTTTGCAGAATAAGTCTTCCCTGTGATGATGAAAGAAGAATAAAAGTTTCAGCACTGTCGAAGTCTCATTTGGCAGCCAAATCAACTGCGTCAGTCTATAAATATCAAATCCAGGCAACAAAGCAAACTTAGAGAAAAGATGCCAGATGAGTTTCCTACCTCTTATGTAAATTATTCCGTTAAACAGAAGAAAATTAAAGAAACAAAGCCTTTGTTTTTAATTTTTCTAAATTATTAACTTTAACAAAATAAAGCCTTTGTAATCCCAGATTTTATAGTTCTTGGCCTGTTCCTGGAAAACAAATATAACACCCCCAAAAATACATTCTTATCTATTTCCATTCCTTGTATAAAATATCCTTCTTCTCAATCATATCATCTGTCCTTAGCTAAAATGTTCTTCATGATTGTTAGTCAAAGGACTCAGGGCTTTTGGCTTTTAATAGTTTTGTAATACTGGATTACTAAAATGCATTACATTTTGTAAGTAATTCATGCAGATGGGTTACTAATCTTTCACAGAAAAATTCATTTTTGTCTTTGGCAATCCACAAATTTAAATAGCATCCTGCAGACAAACTCTCAGCTATTGTACAGGTAAAAAAATATGTATACTGCTTCTTTTTATAAGTACCACAGTCTCTCCTCTTCAGTTTTAGCATTCAGAATAATAATTACTATGATGGCAAAAGCCACTTCTAAGTAGGAACTTAACTTATAACAAATTATTTTATGATACAACAGGGTACTATCAACAAATTTCACCTGTGATGCAATGAAAAATGCTAAATACTACTACTACATTCTTTATGTGATGAAATAAAATTTAAAATATGTATTTAAATTCAGATGAACATGATGTAAATTTTTATGGTCAGAACTCAGAATTTCTGTGGAATAACTAGTCAGTTCATTGAAACTGAGGGTTTGATAGAAGAGTAAATAAAGGAACAAACAATAAGCAGTGAAAGGGAAATCTATCATGTATAACCTTTAAGTTTGGTAAAGTTAGATCCTTTGGGTTTTTTTCCTTCAGCAAATTCCTGACTAATTCAAAAAACCTCTCAAGCAGATGCTTAATGCTAGCAGTTGATTAAATACTTTCGTAAGTTGAAGACTGACATAAATTTTATTTTAAAAAGCTTTCTTTTTAAATGCTTTTAAATTAATTTCCTTCTTACCATTGTTAAGCACTCAGCAATTGGCTTGAACATGAGAGGATACAGAGCTATTTCACCTAGACCCACATATATTGAAGGAGGGCCAGAAAAGCCCACTCCTTCCAAAACTGCTTCAAGTCTCCAGTCCTGGCTAGACATGTTTCTCTGAAATCAAAGTAAAGACGTAAATTAGATTATGCATTTAAAGTCCTTAATATGCATTTCAGCTTTTACTTGCAGTTATAATCAAATCAGAGCCCGGTTCTCCTTCTTTCCCAAACTACTGGAACAGAGCACCTTCTAAATCCCTTATTTAAGGAAAACAGAGTTACTAGCAGTACTATCAGTATCAATACTGTCAGCAAGTCTCATTAGATAAAAGTTCATTATATAGCTAATAGTCAATATGGAATTTATAAGTAACATTAAAAACATTTACATGTATCTTTAAGGTCCTGCTTAATGCCTGCCAAAATTCTGTTTCTTTTGCATCTGTGGAAAACACTAGCAAATCTCTTTGAAGTGTTGATGTGGTGTTCTGGCACATACGGCCTCATTTTGCCACTTACTGTACTACATGATCAACTTTGCTTTCTAATTAAGGACTGTCTCCCAAAGGAGTATTTACAGTCCTGTGTTCTCAGAAACTGGTCTTTCAAGAGAGTAATCTATTTTAAAGAATGGCTATGCTAAGTAGTATGAAAATCCATTTAAGAAAAATGTTTTGTCTTGCATACAGACATCACAGGACTGCTTGATTATTGTAGGAAGTGAGATATTTTGTAATAAATGTTTGTGGACTGCATAAGAATAGTTAAATTTAAATAATCCTATTCAGAAACTAAGCATCCAATCTGGAAAAACAGAGAAGAATGCTCTAATATACAAGAAGAGGAAGTAATTCTTTGACACAGAATGAAGGTAAACGCCAGAGGTAAGCAATGGATTTTGGAGAATAAAGACGACACCCATTCCAATTCTAACTTTCATCTTTGAAATTCTCTTAAACTAAGCTATCTCAGCCTTAGAAATAAAGAAATACCACCAAACATGTTCCTAAGAGCTAACTCCAGAGTGATCTTCAGAGATCTGCAAGATCATGTATCTAGGCTTGGATTAATATATAAGATCAAAGTTACTTAGTTGTTAACAGGTAAAATACACAGTAGTTGAGCACAAATGCCTGCTTGGAAATTTGAGATTCATACAGTGCCTTGGTTTTTCAAAATACTTCTATCACTGTGATTTCCAATTCCATAATAATAACAGTTGCAACATCTGTGGTAAAAAGCATGAAAGTAAAAAAGTACTTAATCTCAGGATCCTCATGGTGAAGATAAAATGTAAGTGAGAAAAAGGAGACAGAAGATTATTTTACTTCTCATGCTTTTTTCCCCCATGTCAAGAACAACTTTATCCTTTCAAAAAGCAGCCTAAACAGTTCTAAAACTAGCAGATCATCATTCTTCGAATACTCCTTGAACTCTGGCATTTGAAGACACTGCCCTGGGAGCCTGTTCCCAGGCTCATCCTCTGGTGAAGAAAATTTTCCTAACACCCAACCTGATCACCCCTTGATGCACCTTCAAAGTTTCCCTTGGTATCTTTACTCTAAGAACTGTCAGAAACTGTCATATTTTCCCTCTCTATTATGTCTCTATATTATTATGCTCTATATTCATGCACTCTATAATTACGCTGTTATGTCCAATGTGTACTTTGATTAATAATACTCGAAGTCAGTATTTACATACTTTTGTGGAATTTGCAATACTGAGTTTTAACTGTATTGATCAAGAGTTCAGTTTTTTTAAACTCCTGAATCTTAATTTAACTTGTAACAGCAAAGTGAACTTACTATTGGAATATTCTGAATTACTGCCTGGTAAGCTGGAGTTACAAATTCAATCTCTGCTTCAACATCATCTCTATTCACTACACATTTAATTGCATAGACACGAAAATCCTGTGAGGACTTCAGGAGAATCTGACAGTGGTAGCAACCAGCACCCCGAGGAACAAATGTTATAGGAAGCTCAACTGCATCAGTTCTACCTAAAAACAAACAAACAAAACAATACAGTGTAAGGTTGCAAAACACTGATTTTACATGCAGGATCTGGAAAGAGTTCCAGTAAATGATAGGAGATCCCCCTAGCAGTACAGACAATAATTTGAAATAAACAATGGAATTTTAGGAATATTATCATGTAAGCATACTCAAAATTTTCATTTTCCTAAAATAAAGGTATATTTAAACATTCAGACACCATTTTCTATTTTCTTTAGCAGTGTACAGAGAGAATTTTTTTTAAAGATCTATTAAACCTAACAGATTTAGTAGAAAAGTTTATTGCATAAGAACTTTTGTAGATTTCAAAAAAGTACACTAGATACTACTGAATACTTTAGTCAACAATTACCATGAGAGATATCAGAGAGAACAGACTTTATTTGGTAGCCTCAACAATAATGGGAATCCTCCGAATTCTAGTAAGTCTTACGAGAGCTTCCCATTAAGCAATTCTTATGCTCAATTTTTGATTGAAAATCTGGGTTTCCAAAATGACAGAAGTGTCCAAGTTAGTACAGAATCATAAAAATTCCATTTGCGTGTAAGAAAAACTCACTGTAGTAATGTCTAGAGTAAGGAAAAAGCTATAGAAATGCTGTCTGCATTTGAACATAGTCAGATCTAAAATGTAATCTGCACTGATTTCTTCCTCTGCTCTTGCTTACAGAAAGAATCAGAGCCATTCACATTATCTCACTATCTTCACTAGCCCTTGTAGAACACTACACAGTGGAGAAGGGAAGGCATGTGACAAACATCAGTGACTGGCGACAGAAATAGTTTCCCCATTCAACCTTCCCAAGAGACTCTAAGGCACCTCAAAAAAAATTGAAACTGCAGTTGTAACAACTTCACTGTTCTATATTTAACAAAGATCATTTATTTTCAGCATCTTCCAAGATAGGAAACCAATGCCAAAAGCCTTAGTTGGAGTAGATAATGGGGAAGGTCCAAGACAATGTAATGACACAATAGAACCTCACAGATAAAACTCTAGAAACAATTCATTTCTCCCTGAGGGAGAACACCTGGCAAATTCTTGTGGTTTCCCTTCTTCCTTTATTATGGCTTATTTTCTGATGTTATGGAAGATGACTGTACATGATCTTCAATGACAACTACTGAATTTTGAAAGTGCAATCAATCTTCATTTGCAATGCTGCTCATTCTCTTTCATGAAGAGAATGAGATCTTCCAATGAAATGACCTGAGTTTGCCAGTTATGCAGGGAACACAATTGTCCATTCTTCAGTTCATGAAGAATTTTCTTCTTCTACAAGAATTATTTTAGGATGTTGAAACAAAATGCGTACTTCAAATTTTAAGTTCCCCTTTAAAATACTCACATTTCAAGATAAAACAGATTGAAAACATATTTAAAAAAAAGTAACACAGTGTACTGGGAAGCTCCAGAATACTTCTTTGTTAATTTCTTTGTGCACTAAATGGAAATTTTTATTACTAATGATCAGAGGTCTCTTTAAGTGAATTGAATTAATCTTTGTCTTTCCTTGAAGTTTCAATCAGTAACATCTCCTATAGGAAAATTAAAAAACAATCATTCTGTTCCACATTTATAATATTTAGTTTGGCATTACTTTTATCAAAATATTTGTTATATTTTGCTACAGTCATGGCGCCTTTATTTTTAGTCTGAGCTCCAGTCTTAGGTTCTCTTAGTTCAGCTGGTGAAGCAGAGCATTCTTCCCATAGCTGTCTTTTGTCTGAAGAAATGCTTTGGGTAGAGAAGGAACAACAGTTTGAACATTCTTGTGCTGAGAAGGGCAGGGAAGTTTTATCATTCATATATTGGTCAAATGAGCTACATGCAATGGACTTTTAAAAGCAGGAAATAAAACACTTCATGAGAAGTTTATTTTTATAGACTTGTGCTAGACAAATGCCTACGGGAAACATTTATTTCTGATTCTGAATCTGAATTGAATTTGGATGTGAACCAGCTGTCAAAACAGGGGCACTTAAAAAAGTAGAACTTTTGGTGTATAACATCACCACACATTCTCGAAAAGCTAATTTACAGCACACAGGTGTTGGTCATGTTCTCTGGCAACTGCCTGGCATCTTGTGCCGTTTACCTGGCACAAAAGACATTCTGACACCATCTGGAAACAATAAAGCCGGTGTCTTCTGGTTACAGCTCATTTTAGGTATGCCTGGCCCAAATTCAAAGTTAATGTCCTGTGTCAGCCAAAGAACTGTAACTTTCGAAGAAAAACAAGGACACTTCTTGTTGACATTAAGGAAAAACACATGCTACAATTTAGTAAATACCGTGCTTTGTGGATTTATTGCTATTAAATCCTATTACAAATTGTGGGAGGAGGGAAAGAAAAAGAAGAGAAATACTATTCATTCATATCACAATCAGTTGGAATAATTTCTGAAGGTAGGAAATTGCATGCCTTCATCAGTTAGTCAACTACATGTACACCTTATTAGCTTTCATTCAGCAGTATCTGTTCTAAAAGTAAAAGCTCAATTTCACAATGAACTTAACTCAGCCTCTGACACTGCATGTCACAAGGAATTGGCTGCATTAACCTGAAGACTCAATTTGCAAGTATTGACTCTAGTAAGGTTAAATAACCAATCATATTGAAGAGACTACACTCTTTTAACTTCTGTTTATATATCAGGTCATCTGCTTAGAACATTAGTCTACCCAGTAGTCTTGAAAAAGCAATCACTCTTACATATATTTTAATGAATGCTAACATGCTCTGAAATTTTTGCTATCATTGTGTGTACTCATTTGCTGATATTTTCTCAGCTTTATCTAAACACAAGAGAAGAATATCTAAGAAGCCCACTAACTGATTATTGATTCTTTTTCCCACATAAATGCAGTATATCCTTACAAATTTAAGCAAACAGTTAAATACATATGATCAATCAGAAAATCAAGATGATGCTGGAGAAATAAAACAGGTTTTTTCTTAATTGATTTAAAAATGAAAAATTTCCCTGCTATTTGCAAAATCTTATCACAAATACTCAGCAGTCATGCTCATGTATCAAATTCAGAAATTAGTGAGTGACACCACAAGAAGGTAGAACAAAGCTTCTTGGGTTGGGTTTTGGGTTTGTTTGCTTGCTTGCTTTTTAATAAACATTGCTCGTCAGTATCTGTAAAGAATACTTGTGAAAGGTACAGAAAAAAGCAGGCTGCACAGTAAACTATGCCAATGGGCAACTGGAATCCATCCAAATAAAAACTTTCCTTAATATAACTTAAGAAAGATAGTAAAGCTAATGTGCTTTCTTAAGTCACCTAATGCACAGTCCCTCCTGAAAAGGATCAGACAAATTATAAAGTATTAAATTCAGAAAAATTGGGTAGAATAAAAGATTTAAGTCTCTGAATATAACATCACAACAGGAACAGAGCCAAGATCTGTCAAAAATATATGCCTAAAATTTGCATATGCAAAAATTTTAAAAACGATTCCTCATGACTGGAAGATGGAAGTACCTGAGACAAGATCTTTAAAAGGTAAGCAACAGAAGGGAAGAGAAGGAGATTAAGCAAATTTTGTACAATCAATGAAGATTGCTCAGAACTAGTAAAAAGTGCACTGAATGCATAAGTAAGTAGTACAGATGGAGAATCAAAGACCAAGTTTTTGTACCATTTACCAAAAAATAAGAAGTTAATGCAAAATTAGTAATGAAGGCTTAATGCTCATAAAATATAGCGAGTGCCAGTTAGAGATTTCTGTAGTACATGTTAATACAGATTCCTTTCTTTTTGCTTTGCAATCTAGAATTCTTTAAATAAAATACTTGGTTCCTTTTTTAAAACTCTGTAAGACCTCGGAGCAGGAAATCTCAAAACAAATTATAACAAATATCAAGATTATAAGTGTAAATATGCATTATAAAGAGCATTTCAGTGACTCTGGCAAATAAAATAAAATGAATCACATGAAAAGCTATAAAACATGCATCTTTGTAACATGCAGGAAAAAAAATCTAATTTTTAAATCATTTTACCCTAAAGGTACACAATATGTGAAGGAGGATGGATGCTTATCAAGGTACAATTCTGAGTCTTAAAAACCATCTCTTTATTCAAAGTCTCTTGTGTTTTCTCCTTCAGAAAATGAACAAGGATCGCAACTGGTACAGAGCAATATTCCTTCCAATCACAGAAAGGGACAAATCCAAATATGCATATAATTAAAATGAAAAGAGTCCAAGGCCTTCTCTGAGGTCTAGTGATGACGAGAAATGGGCACAGAACATGAAATGTATTACTGGCTTTAGAAAACAACTACTTTCTATGTCTTACAAAAGTTACAGTGACTGCAAAGACAAAGATAAGCCCTGACATCGACAGTCGTGTAAGCATTTGTTAGAGTTCAGTGGTAAAAAGCTAAATCACATATCAGCATCCTCAGCCCTAAAGGCTTCATTTGTCAAGTGAGGGTGAAGTCTTCTCTTTCTATCCACAAATTATTCTCCCACACAGATTATAGGTTCCAGTGAATCTTCTGGAGGACAATACCAAATTCTGAACATGGAACAAGGTAGAGGATACTCTGATATATTTTCTGAGGACTAACAGCTTTCACCACAGCATTAAGCTTATTCACACATCAGCATAAGAAAAGGGATTTCCATACATTTTTCACAATACAATAAAAAAGCTAGCAAATACAACTGTTCTCCACTGAATTCACTGCTGCAGGTATTAAACAAAAAAGAAAATCATCCAGTCTAATATTTTATACTATCTCTCTTCTGCAAGCCCAAAGTAACTTTCTACAAATACATATATATATATTCATATATATATGAATAAATGTGTAAATACAGCTGCTGTGAAAATTATAAAAGACCTTATTTCACCATTTGTCAAAACTACAACTTGAAACAGAACAATATTTTAAATCAATTCTTTGTATAGAGGAAGAGTATGAAATGAAATGTTACCCTTTACACTTTTAATCCCATTTGTGGCTCACTATCCTGTATGATTAAGACCACCAAATGTAATTACATTTTTATTACTGTGCTGCCAGTTAAATCATAGAACTGAACTCGGAAGGTCTTAACATGCTAGGGAGTTAGAATGAAGTCTCAGAATATAAACAGTAGAATGAAGATATAACAAAATTCATGTTTTGGACAGTAACAAAGTAATTATGCTTAAAAAGATTAAGACTTTATGCTTTCAAAAAAAAAACTAAGATACTGGAAAATTTATATAGCATGTGGACCACAGAACACTGGGATGAGACAAGAGAATTACTGATAACACTTTATAGAAGACTAGATTTAAAGCCTCAGGAAATAGCCTTAGGTAAAGAAAAAGAAGTTTCCTCTGATTAAAACCAATGCTGAGAAAGTATGAGACATTTAAAAGCTATGGAAAGCAGGAGATAAGGTTGACCACAGGTCATGAAAAGTGTTAGTGCAAATTTTAAAATAATATACATCTTAAGAATATAAAGTGTTTAGGAAATATTACTAACACAAAAAAATCCATATTACAGATGATACAGTGTAGCTATTTTTTTACTTCGCTATCCAGTATGACTCATAAAACAAACAAACAAAAGGAAATCTTTGAAAAATATGTTTCATATTAAACAATCAGAATTAAGCATTTTTTAAAGTTTTTTAAGTTTTAAAACTTAATTTTTAGTTGTTAGTTGCTCTGCACTTTACTTATTGCTGAGTAGGGCAATGAGAACATAACACTTCTAATTACAATCACAGAATCATAGAACAGCAGGGGTAGGAAGAGACCTCAAGAGACAATCAAGTTCAATCCCCCTGCTAAAGCAAGTACCCTACAATAGGTCACAAAGGTAGGCATTCAGATTGCTCTTGAATATCTCCATAGAAGAAGACTCCACAACCTCTCTGGGCAACCTGTTCCAGTGCTCCATCACCCTTACCATAATGAAGTTCTTCCACATGTTTGTACCAAACTTCCTATGATCAAGTTTTAGGCCATTGCTCCTTATCCTATCACTAAACACCACTGAGAAGAGCCTGGCCTCATCCATTTGCCTTCCATCTTCCTTTAAGGCCCTAAGATGTAACAAAATTATGTTATATATAATGAAGTGATCAAAAGTAACGTATTTATCTTGTACATTCTGTGTACTGCTTATAATTACTGGTAGAAATGGAATTTGCATCCTGTTATGTTAGAAGTTATGTAAATGATAATGATTAATAATTATAATAATACTGAATAATTAATATTATTATAAAAATAAAGATCCCTATCCCAAAGGCCTAGCACATGAAAAAAATAATTTCCCCATTCCAACATAAATGTCAGACATGAAACATGCAAACATCTACTCATAATACAACTATATCTTGCTATTTCCACATTTAGATCTTGCCCATTCTCTATTGAATAGACAACAAAAAAGGAGGTATGGCAAAAACTAGGCAATGGGTAAATGAAACAACTTGGTTACATAAAAATCTGTTCTATAACAAAGGAATTGTGTGCAGTATGACAGCGGCTTAATTAAACCTGCTGGTTATGCTGCTGAAAAACTTATCACAACCCTTTCTTAATTTTCTCTGACTTTATTAAAGTTGAAGCTTTCTTAGAAAGAAAGGGAAACACAGCAGAAAAGACAAGTGTGATAAGAACTAAATATAACAGCTGGTATACCTTATTATTATAGCTACCTAATAATGAGTGACACTTTTACTGTACAGTTTACTTTAGAAAGACTTATGGCCCTTTTGTTCTGTACTAACTGCTATCTCTGCATTCTTAGCATCAGCCATCACACAATTTCTCATATAACTTCAAGGTCACATCTTCCTTTTATCACCAGCAAAAAGGGAATTACTCCCTGTTTAATAAGAGGTTATGGCACGGGATGGGAAAATGGAAAACAAAGAGATAGAGCCCCTTGTTTCTTGTTTTTGTTTTGTTCTGGAAACACAGAAATAGAGACAAGAAAAGACAGTCAAAGCATTTTTGCACATGCTACATCCAAGGAAACCAGCAAATTATCTGTTTGGTGAAGCATGGAGGTGTTTCAGGATGCTACATCTCTGTTGCTTGAAATCTGGAGCCATTATTTGAATTCCACTTGACATTTTAGCCTTTTCATTTCATTCTCTAGTAACATACAATGCTAATAAAAAAAACAATTCAAGATTAAATATGCCTCACACAAGTTTCTACACACTCAAATTCATTATCCTTTAACATAAGCAGCATAAAATGTTTACTGTCAATTACTTTTAACCAGAGCAGTATATAAGGACTAAATTTCTTCCTAGGCTACTTCTTATGATCTGAAGTTACCAAAGCCTTTTAGAATCACACTAAAATACAGTAGTAAATAATCACTGTGGCATGTGGTCTACTTACAAACCAAAATTTTTACTTTGCAACGAATTATAAGGTACATTCTGTGTATCTTCAAGAGGTGCTTTAGGAGGATGCTTCTCAAGTATTAATTCAACAACTGCAAAGGTTTCCTAAAAACCTCTGTATGAAATGCAGATAGGCTGAGCATTAGACTGTGTCCTCAGGCAATCTGCTAAATTTTTTCGAGATAACCTCCTTCCACATACACTAAATACAGACCATTTGTCTCATGTAATATTGATATACAACAGGGGCTATGCTTTAACTGCTTCAGAAGCACGCAGAATTCAAAGTGACTGCTGGGTTACTCCTGTCCTAAGCATTCTTTTCTAGCCCAGGAATATTCTTGTGGTTTATCTTTTTACAGTTCTTTCCAAATTTCCATAAACTTCTGACAGAAACCAGAAGATCCACTTCTGAACTAGCTCTTCTCTCAATACCGTGTACTGAGGCAAGACCATCTTCCCACTTCTCGCTGCAGACACTTCTAATTTATATTTAGATCACATTCATCATTTTAATATTAGGAAAGGACTCACAATGAAATAATAAACTGTGTCAATCCTTTTCAATAGCAAATGCTTTCCAAAACCAGTCTCTAATCTGGTTTAGCATGCACTGTTCCCAGTGCATAGACTTTATAATCTAAATGGAACAACTTCTGACCTACCAGAAATTCTTTATTTTTCCCCTAGGAAAAAAAAAGCACATGGGATACAACGAGTACAAAAACATAGGTCATGAAAGTATATAACCAGGTCCACCAATCAGTGAGAACTACAGGAACTTACAGTGGAGTTTACTGATCAAGACTTACAAAAAGTGACCAAAAGAATCTATGCATTATTCACATTAGTGGACTGACTATATTTCAAGCTTTTAATAAACGTACTGAGGAAATTACCACTTAATTTTAACTAGCAAAGCCAAAAATTATTTTTCTATGCTGTTACCAGATAGCTGTGGTACAATTAATTAACTGTGATATAAACATGCGTAGATCAGGTAAATGGAAACAAATATTGTTCTAGTTCTTTTATGAAATGCAACCTAGAATGCTTTTAAAGCTCACATAAGCCGTTTAAAAAACTAGCAAAAGAGAGATCAAAATGTAAGCCAAGCAAAAACATTTAAGATTTCAGTGTAAAACACAAAATACAATAACAGTCCAAGTTTATGAAAAATAACCAAAGCTGACAAGACCGCTGTGAAGATTGACCCATAACTTTTCATTGATGAAGAACAGGGAGCAAAGAGTATACAATTACTTGATACTTACCTCTGGCTGACTGAGGAGAGACATAAGAAAAAAAGGTAGTAAAAGTGGCAAAATTTGGGCACATATCAGCCCTCCATCAGAAGACAGAGTGAGAAACTAGCACAAATTCAGAATCTGACAGATAAACAGTCCAAATTATTTTCTTTTTTAGATCAAACCAGCTGTGGTTGTGTGCCTTTGATAAAATCAATGGCATGTGGAAAGCGCTGTTTTGAGGTAATAAGATAGAACTTGGATACTGATGAAAAAGACAAGACTGAGGACTTTAGTAGAAGTTGAATGGAGACAAGGACCATTTTCTGAATATGTTTAAGAAATCTTAAGAAAACAGATTTTCTGGGAGAATAAATAAAATCCATCACATTTAAGAACATTCTTACCTATTTTCTCAGGTGAAACCACTTTTTCTGAAGGAACTTTCAAATTAACTCTGCTAGATGCCAACACTGGAATAGAGAGCTTCTCAGGAACCACAAAGAACTCTTGCATGCTCACTTCTACACTATAATCTATGTACTTCAACTCAGGGGGGAGTTCACGTGGTTTTAAGAGTTCATATCTCTAGAAGTAAAGAAATAATGTATACATATGAAAATCATAATAATTTCAGGTTAAGAAATAAAAAGAGAGACATGCTTAAAGGTGTAATTCTGTAATTGAATTGGTAATTAGGCCAGTTATATAGAAATGGTTGAGAGATGCATCTAAATAAAAACTGTCTTATAGGTTTTTTAAACATTGTGTATCTGAAACATTAATTTTAAAAATAATAAATGTCAAGATTTACAGCTAAACCACCTCCTGCTCAGAAACCACTCTGCAATCCTTGAAATACTCAAATGTTGACACTCATTATATCTGAGGAATCAAAGCATGTAAAACTAACTTTATGGACAAATAATCTCCTCCTGTTGGTAACAGGCATTTATTTGCAATGATCAAGAAAAATTGTAAGTTCAACAAAGGTAGTAATTCCAGTAACTCTAATAATCAAAGACAACCAAAATAGATTTCTTTTTCTTCCAATAAGGAAAAGAAGGTGACTTAAGTAAACATGAGTAAAATTTATGATTTAATAAAAATTGAAAACATGCTATTAGTTACTTATTCAGCAACTTTACTGGTACAAATGGACCAACAAGTAGTAGAAATATAAGAGCAATTTTTATTCTCTCCATCTATAACATAAAAAAAACTATACCTGTTGGAAGTGAGTATAAAGGTGTAAAGGAAACAAAAAAGAGAGTACTAGATATCCAGAAATTCTAGATTTATCTCCAACCTACCATACATCTTCCAAAGGATTTAATGAACCTAAACAATTCAACAAGTCCTGGGACCTTTGGACAGGGTATTTTTCAGTCAGGAATTGGGGAGGGGCTATTTAGACAACAAATATAGAAGTATACTTCAGCTCCAAATTAAGTGGCAGAGTACAATTTCCCTTCAAAACCAAAAAGTTTCTTCTGTAAGTTTCACCAGAATTTCTATACTGTCACTTTTATACAGACAGTAAGTAATAATTTATGACAAAAGAACAAATGTGAACACTTTTCAGAAATTTATCTGCATAGTGAATTTCTATACTGATAAATAATTTTGAATGAAGTCTTATCTACAGCAGCGTATAGCAGAACTACTTCATTTAATTTCTCATGAACAATTAAAATACTTTCTGTAAATGGAGAACATACTTCTTTTAGCACATTATTTTCAGTTCTTGCATGATCATTTATTCAGTGTTAGTATCCATCATTATACATTTCATAACTAATAGTCCTCCATTGTTCTACAATCTAATTAATTTTAGAACTCACATTAGATCTTAGCTTACTCAGTGGTAAAAAGAATATTCCTTTTATGTACTGTTTTGAATAAATTCACAGCTTCACAGCAGTCAGAACTTTTGTTAAATATTTGCTAAGTGACTGTGATATTAAAGGACTTCAATTAAAAGAAGTTTATAAGCAGTGGACTAAGTATAATCCAAAATAACAATATTTGAGTCCAGATTACATGTCCCGTGACAAACAAATAACAAATCTACTTTGTATTTTCCTCATTTAATTTGCTATGTACTACTTTCTAAATTTATCTGTAAGCAAAACACATACATTAAGCAATATCAAGACATTAGGGAAAATTTTCTTCCCCTAGTATTGGTAATCATGCAGCATGGTGAACCCTATTCAAGGAGATGTCCAATTGGAAAACTGGAATAATATACAGCTTCTCAGCAATTTGCCACATGGGAAATTAAACCATAAAACCCAGAGTTTTGTCAAAATGCATATAAATTTATATTTTAATTCTATGTAAGAGAAAAGCTTGGTTTGGCATTATTGCATTTATTCACAAACAGTAATTGAAGGTTTACTGGACTATCAAGGGAGAATTTTTTTTCCTTCAAGATGCTGATTTCTTGGGAAAATATCCCTAGCTAGGAATTATGTAGAGATAGGGAGCTATAGTTTAAGGAAGATTTGCAGCTTTCCAAAATTACTGTGTATTGATTGCAAAAAGAGAAAAAGTCTTTCCTGTTCCTCAATTTGTTCTTCATATAAACAAGTCTGTTTGTATAAAAAATAAATATAAAAAATACTGTTTGAGAATTTTCATTTCTTAAGAAAATGAGCATAAGAAAGAATGCTAATACAAATAATTACATAGAACATGAAAGCTTTTTTAATCTATACATATTTTTCAGAAGATAACTGAAATAAAAATATCAATGTTCTGTTTAACTGCAGCAAAGATTTTGAAAAAAAGAAGCACTTCTTAGTAGCGTGAGTGAGAAAGTAGCTTCTGCAACATCTGAGGGCAACAAGGATTAGTAACTGTCAGATAACAGAACATGTAAAAAAACCTAACTCCATTACACTGTTTCCTGAAACTTTAAAATTCATTCATTTTAGAAATTCATTCCTAAAAACAAGAACAACTAATTAATTCCAGGATCAGATTTCTGATTTTTCTCACCTGTATTCTGGACAGCCCTAGCAATGCAGCTGCAGCTCGGACACTGCTGCTATCCAGAGTTCCTGTGATCTTTCTTCTTTCATATTCAATAGTTGACATCTGCTGTTGAGCAACAATAGCCAGAGCCCTTTCTCTTGATTCATTGATCAGTGGAATCCTGAGTTTTTCTTCAAGAGTCTGTCCAAGACTACATTTCAAATATAAAACTGGCTCTACTGCACTTGGACCTATTTCAATAAAAACACATGCCAAAGAAAAGAAAAAAAAATTCCCAACTGGTATTGTAACTGTACTAGAGTACTTAGAATCCTTAATCTGCAAAGAAAAGCCTGAATACATAATTCCTTTGATATTCACTTATACGCTACTTATCTACTTATTTCCATTATAATTTCTTTGTTATCATACTAGGGAAATAAAAATTGGAAATACAAATGGAAAATTCAGAAATCCTACACTAGTTTACTACTATTGCAATAGTAGCAAAACTTAAAAGTCTTTCCACTACCTATAAGACATATCTACCCTTTTGTCCCTGTAGAAGACATTGCATCCCTCCAAAAAGGAACCACTAACAACATAATTCTAATTAGAGATGGCAACATTCAAAATTTTTCCAAATACATTGCTCTGAGATCCACAGTTCTCATCAAAGCTCTCTGAACTAAATACCAACAAATGTTTATTCATCCCTCACGCATGTACACTTAACTTAAATCAACTTAACATTTTCACATTCCCAAATTGAAATATAAGTGGTAAGAAACCATCTTGGAAAGAAAAGAAGCGTGTGATAGAACCTTTGTGCACACCATGGTACCAAACGATCTTAGAAAATGAATGTGGTATCTTATCAGGCAAGGTGTACAGAAAAGGATGGGAAACAGATTACATTTAAGAGAGAAATGTATTTCTGCTATTTCGTGCAAATGCTATAAATTAAAATCATCTTGCACTGTTCTGGTTAGCTTTAGATTCATAGCAGAGAAGTTTTTATAACTGAGGTATGTCTCTGTATTTACTTTTTTTTTGGTGAATGCTTGTTACAATGTGGAGCTGATCCACAAAATCAAATATTCTCAACAGCAGCTTTCTTTGAATCTCAGCCCAAAGTGGCTTGAAATGGCTGAGATATGAAGATCACAAGATATGAAGGTCCCATGGATGTGATCCTGAGCAGACTAATTCTAGGGTTAAAATCAAGGAAGAGCTTGTAGTAGCTAGGAACTTCCAGGTAAAGTCTAGAGCACATTACATGTTTTACATATCACTGCTATTCATAATAGAGATCTATTTCTGTGTCTCATCAATCTGTAGAACACTGGCTTTCCCACTGAAAACACAACAAAATCACAATTAAGAAAATACAGCTACTGAAAACCAAGACTGTAACATACTATGACTGTTCAGTTATTTTTACCTTTGATAACAGTTTTTATTTTGTGTTGACCCATAATGAGATGTACTCAACCTAATGAGTGTATGGCCATACAAAAACAAGTCTCTGCATAACTTGCACATAAGGGTGTGCAAGAGACCTTGATTTTTTTAGGGTTGAGTATGTTGTAGAAACTGTCAGTATATAATCACTACAATATTTTTATATCAAGCATAGAAAAGATACTAGTTTGAAGTAAGATAAAATTATAGATCGATTATACAATCCAGACTATTCCTTTCTCTTCTCATAAAAATAGTTAAAATGCTTGAATACATAATATTAGAGGTGCATCAAAAGCAGTGGCTTAGAAATTGTTTCAAGTTACCTAAATGCCTTATTTGACCTAGACATGTCATGTTTGATTTTTACCACATTAAAACTGTCCCGTCAGAGAACATCTTGAAAAAAAAAAGCCCCAAACATATTAAAATTTGCACACCCAAAATTACTCACACATCTAAGACTCAGTCATGGAGAAGTATGTCTGAATCACAATCAGTGAAACAGACTGTATATGCAATAATCATTTCCAGATCAGTTACTGTCAGAATCAACATTTCTTAACAAGCAACAGGAAGAACAGTTACATAACTTCCTAATGTGTATTGCATTCTTTAGTCTCTGAACATAAAGTATATGAATCTCAAATAACAGCCACACTCTTTCTGAAATAGGACTGGCAGCAATTCATCATTGGGTGAAGACAAAACTACTGGATTATCTGTAAAATCACGATACTGTATACAAAACATGTTATAAAACTAGAAAAATTCTAGTCAAAGATGACTTGCCCTGGTACATCTGACTATAACCTACATTCTGAAGTAGAAAAAAGAGAAATTATGAAAAAATATTGATATAAACTATATTGAAAACAACTTTACACATAAGTTGAATACGATAGCTAAAAACTAGCTAACTTCTGCACTGAAGAGAAGGTACTGGACAACGTTAAAGTAAATGTCTCGTAGTTACACTGCACTATAAACAACTGCTTATACCAGACGTATTTAACAAATTTTAGCAAAAATGGGTGGAAACTAAAGAATATTTGTGAAGTAGATTGATTTGCTCTATTTTTCTCTCCCACCATCCATGTACTTTACCTTCTAATGTACTGCTAACATGCAAAACATTTGGACTATACATGGGAAGCAGCTCTGAAGGCAAAGGTGTATCACCTGTTCCTTCTACAAGGTATACAAATTCTCCAATCTGAAACACAGAAACACATAATTCTTAAAGCAACTCACAAAGAACAAATGGCAAAAAACAATTTGCAATCCCAGAAGAACCGTTATTTCAGAACTACATTCAAATAAAAGCAAATTATTGTTTCAAACCCTGGTATGATAATCATGTTTCTTTAATTATTAAATCTGAAAAAAAAAAATTTCAAGAAGTTGAATCCTTTTCAAGTCCCCATATATTTTAACTGAATGACAATACTTTGAGCCATACAGACAATGACAAAATACATTCTAATTATGTGCTATAGCCATATATAATTAAACATATATACCAGTTGCCTTGATTGCTTTTCACTGTTAACAACTGTAATTTTGAGCCAGTAACACTTTTTTAGAAAGCAAACAAGAGTGGAAGTCAAAGCAGGCTAGCATCAGGTACAAATTATCCACTAAGAAGAAAATAAGTTAGCAAACCTTACTTATTTCATAAAAAAAAAATTAAAGCCTTATAGGAACTTGAAAGCCAACATAAACATGGTCTAGAAAAAAAAGAAAGATAGTAATTTGTCATAAAGTATAAATTAATGATCAGAGAAATAACACTTTGAATCATAGAAGAAATTTAAAAAAATAAAAGGTTCAATTAAAAGAGAAAGAAAGTATCATTAAAAAAAAATAAGAAAAGGACATCCCCAAACTAAAAAATGTCTAAATTAGGTACTTATATACCTACCAGGAAATTTAGTACATATAATATTATTGCTTTTTTAATTTCTGCATTTTTTAATTACTGCAAAATTTCTTGGATCACTTTACTGATAGATTGCAATGTAGGGGATCAAATGGTGCTGCAACAAAACATATAATTTGTCACAGAAGGTCATCTCTTGTATTTCCCACAAACAACATTCCATAAAATCCTGCCTTAAAAATGAATTTCTGTCATTTATTCTTCATTCCATATAAGAGGAAAACAATTCTTTATATCATTTAGTTCATCTGCCAAACTATACAATTTTTTCACTCTAATATTCGTCAATAACAGAAGATGAGTCTGTTTTTTATTTTATTCCAGGCTTCATCGAATATTTACACTAAGGCTTGCAACACTGCAGTTATGTTTCTGACCCAGCAGAAGGAAACCTATTCAATTCTGATGGCACTTTCTCTCCTTTTTTAGTTCAAGAGTTCAGAGAAATCTTCCTTGAGAGGGATTAAAGAATCCTACAGCAAAATTGGTTTCCCACATATAAACTAATAGCCACTCCTGGGAGCCAATTTAAAGAGAAATTATTCCCGTTTGATACAGCGTTTTGGCTCCATAAGGGCTACTTACAAACACACAGCACTTACAATTAATTTCATGAAGGTACTCGTTGCTAGGTTGCCATTCTACTACCAGTTACTTTTCTTGTCATTGTTGACATCAATGTGCTTATATGTATGAACAAACTTCCCAATTTCCCTCCTTGCTTTCAAGATATCTTGCTTTTTGATCGACATAAAATGCAAATCCTGTTTTCTGTTCATGATCTCAAGGAACATGGACCTGACAAAGAGCAAGGTCAGGACCCTGAACTTTGGGAGAGCAAACTTTAGGCTGCTTAAGGAATTGTTGGGCAAGATCTCTTGGGAAGCTGTCCTTAGAGACAAAGGAGCGTAATAAAGCTGGCTGCTCTTTAAGGATGCCTTTCTTGAGAGTACAAGAGCTCTCCGTCCCTCAGAACAAGAAAGCAGGCAGGGGAGGCAGGAAATCGGCATGGCTTGGCAAGGACCTGCAGGTCAAACTGTGGGAAAAGAAGGGATTTTACCAGCTGTGGAAACAAGGGCGTGTCACCTGGGGAGAATACAGGGATGCTGTCCAGACTTGCAGAGAGGGGTTAGGAAAGCCAAGGCACAGATGGAAGTAAACTTGGTGAGGGATGTTAAAAACTACAGGAAGGGATCCTACAGGTACATTGGCCATAAGAGGCAGGCCTAAGAGAGCATACCTCCTTTGGTACATGAGAAAGGAGAACTGGCTACAACAGCTATGGATAAGGCTGAGGTACTAAATGAGTTCTTTGCCTCAGTCTTCACTAGCACCTAGGATTCTGGTATTTCTCATGTCCCTGAAGCTTGTATCCCTGGACCTCTAGGTGGGAACTAGGGGAATAAATCCCCCACTACTGTAAGGGCAGAGCAAGTCTGAGACTGCCTCATGAGACTGAATGTATACAAGTCCATGGGGCCAGATGACATGCACCCCAAGGTCCTAAAGGAGCTGGCTGATGTGGTTGCTGAACCTCTCTCCATCATATTTGAAAAGTCATGGCTGCCAGGTGAACTCCCCAGGGACTGGAAAAAAGGAAACATCACTCTCATTTACAAGAAGGGGAGGAAAGAGGACCCAGGGAACTACAGTCCAGTAAGCCTCACCTCTGTGCCTGGGAAGATCATGGAATAGATCCTCCTAGAAGACATGTTAAGGCACTTGAGGGACGATCAGGTGATCCAAGAGAGCCAGCATGGCTTTACCAAGGGAAGATCATGCCTGACCAACAGTGTGCTCTTGCAGCTCGAAAGGCCAATGGTATCCTGGGCTCCATCAGAAGAGGGGTGGCCAGCAGGGAGAGGGAGGTGATTGTCCCTCTCTACTCTGCCCTCGTGAGGCCTCATCTGGAGTACTGCATCCAGCTTTGGGGTGCCCAGTACAGGAAAGATGTGGAGCTGTTGGAGAGGGTCCAGAGCAGGGCCACGAAGATGACCAGAGGGCTGATCATTGAAGCATTGTAACAGGTTACCCAGGGAAGCAGTTGAGTTGTCATCCCTAGAGGTATTTAAAAGATGTGTAGATGTGGTGCTTAGGCACAAGGATTAGCAGTAGACTTGGCAGTGCTAGTTTAACAGTTGGACTTGATCTCAGAGGTCTTTTCCAACCTAAATTATTCTATGATTCTATCATTAAATAACATTTTTCAGGCTCTATTCCTAATGTAGCGTGAGACTCAAATTTTCAGTCAGGGTATATACTTCTGTTTCTAATAAAGAAACAAAGTGAGAGAACACCAATAGCAGATTTTTAAAGGAGTATTATAAAATCATAGCACGTAGAAAATGATCCTTCTCAGACCTGCCCTCAGAAACTAGTAGGTTAGAGTACTTCCTATTTATAGACTACATCCAGATCACTACGCTGAATAAAAAATAACTGATCTAACCTTCATGGGTCTGTGTAATTTCTTTTGAATTAGTTAGAGCCTATATCACCCAAAGTGCTCTGTGACAGTTGACTTATATAAATTAACTATTGTATATAAAAGGCTACAAACTGAAACAAATGAAGCATCTCCTACCACAATCTATTAACCTTCTTCAAAATATCCCTAGCTTTTCACACCTTTCCCGTCCCCTAAAACATCTCTAACTAAAAGAAATTAATACCTTTTTAGTATCTTCCACCACAAACAAACCATTGCAATAATTCCAGTCATTCTTACTTCTCTTTTTTTCTCCCTGATTCCTATTATGTTGTTTGCTGGAATGACTAGAACTGCAGACAAAGTTCAAGATGTGAATTCTACAGCTCTTTGTATGGGTATATTGAGGGTTCCAATTTTGATAATTATTTCTTCCACTAAAAAAAATATCTTTTTGAATGATGCTAAGCACTGGATTGTTTTGTTTTTCACAGAACTATGAACAAAAATAGCTACCTTCTGACAGAGGGGCATTTATAGAACTTCTGTGGAGGTGATTCTATGGTCTCAATAAGTTAAGGCTGCAGTACACACTTACTGTCTGACTTGGCATTAACAAAACATTACTTATCTCTCTCAAGATAATTTGTTTTTTCAAGAAACTCAAGAATTTGTTCTGATTTTGACTGGGATAGAGGTAATTTTCTTTGTAGAGGCTTATATGATGTTTTGTTTTTTTTCATGAAAATAGTGGTAATAACACAGAGTTGTCTTAGCTGTTGCATAGTGGCACTTAAACAGAGCCAAGGACGTTTTAGCTTCTCATGCTGCCCTGCCAGTGAGCAGCCATGGGTGCAAAAGTTGCTGGGAGTCAACAGAACGAGGACAGCTGATCTAAGCTGGCCAAAGGGATATTCCATACCATATGGCATCATGCTGAACAGTAAAACTGGAGGGAAAGGAGAAGAGAGGATATTTGGAGTGATAGCACTGATCATCCCAAGAAACTGTTACCCATGATGAGCCCTGCTTTTTTGGGTTTGACAGGCTTACATCTGCCTGTTAGTGGGATGTAGTGGACAAACTCCTTATTTTGCTTTGCTTGCACAAGCAGCTTTTGCTTTCTCTCTTAAACTGCCTTTTATCTCAACCCATGAGTTTTTGCACTTTTCTGATTCTCTCCCTCATCCTACTGCAGAGGGGAGTGGTTCTTAGCTGCCTACCACAGTTAAACCACAACTGAACTGTATGATCTTTAAAGCTTTCAATCATATGGCTTTCTTTTTTAAAAAAAATTGCCAGTGGTTTTAGATATTGAATAGGGTCAGATAAACAGGCTTAGGCATCATTTCATTGGTCTTATTTTCCTTTAAAAAATATGGAAAAAATAAAAATGGCCAGGAGCTATAACCAAATTTATGGTTAAACAATAAAAAGAAACACCAAACATACAAATACTGAACACTAGCAGTAATTTCTTGCTCTACAGAAAGGAAAAGCATGGAAGCTAAGGACCTGCAGGAAAAAAATAATAATTCATGTAGTTTTGGATGTATTGTAACAAATCTCAAAAAAAAAAATAAAAAAAAGCAAACAGAATAGCAGATACATGTAATGGCACAGAGCAAACGCTGAAACACAGAGGTTATATTGTGGATGTAAGAAACAGAATGCAAGCCTTGAGATCAACACATAAAAGAAGATTAGACAAACAACAGAGTGTTGAAAAACATTGATAGCTGATGACAAAACTGAGGTTAAAGAGGTGAAAAGAGAGAAATAAGAAGGTTGTGGCCACTGAGACATGGGATTACAGGAACATCAAAAAAGCTGTATTGAAAATGTAAAGCTCTGAAAGTTGATCAAAAATAGGTTTTGGTAATTTGATTAAATCAATTTCATTTAAAAACAAAGCAAATCTCAGACTACATGAATCAAGAAAAACTGTAAAGAGCCAGTATTCATGTACAACATGTATAACAGGTTAATGTTTTTGTTTTGTGGGTATAAAAAAGCGGTGAATTTTGGTTTAAATTTCTTTGCTAAAACTTGTAGCCTTACACAATCTTCTGATCTTCTTAAACAACATTTGCCTGACAGAATTATAGAAATATTGTACTTCAACCAGAAAAAAAACCAAATAATACAGAAAGAGAAAACATGTTCATTTCCATAAGTCTGTACATAGATCACCTCAAACATCTGAAAGCTTTACAGAAGTGATTTTCCTAATTGACTAGAATATCACGTGAAAACCACTTAAAGAACTCAGCTTCCATTCTTACCATTTCATTAACCAGAATGACAGTGCAGTAACGTTTTTCCAGATAAAATGGAAGGAAGTGAATCTCTAAGTCTGCAGAACTTCTGCCGGCCAAGAACAGTTTTTCCACGGGACTGAAGAACTCATGCAGGAGGCTGGACTGGTCAGCTGTTTAAGAAGTTTTAACAGTTGCTCAGATATAACAGAATGAGACATAATATACTGCATCTGCCTAGGATACTGTAAACAGCATATAGCAACAGTTAACATTAAAGGTACTCCAAAGTTAACACTTGTGTAAATCTGCTACAATATTGCATGCTGTATTATTTTAACAGATTTTGCTAGCAGTATTGTTATTGCATGTACTGAAACAAAATCAGAGAAAACAGACTGTTCTCGCTATCAAAAAAAAAAAAAAAACTCTTTAAAGATTTACAGCCTATAACTACATAACTCCTCTTTAATACTCCCATTTAATACTATTCAAACGAACTGCCTTGCCCTCAGCAGCAGAAACATGTTGTTATAATATGAAATTCTCCAGAATGAATAATAACTAAGTTCTGTCAAGCTTGCTTTTTTTTTTGCACTGCATTCAAATAAGCATTCTGTTGACAAATTACATTCTTTCTAAGACATTAAGAATCTTACAGGTGAATCTGGAAGGTTCAGGCTACTCTCTCAGTGAGTGTTTTTCCCCTACTAACCAAATTTGGGTAATGTAGAAAGCTTTAGAGCTTGACTTTTGTTCAGCCTTGGCTGCCAAACACTGTAGAAGGGTCAACAGACTGAAAAGCAGAAGTACAGATAACTGAAATGAACACAGATCACAGAACTATAGAATGGTTGAGGCTGGAAGGGTCCCCTGCAACTTATTTGGTCCAACCCATCATGCTCAAGAAGGGCTACATAAGAAACCTACTCCAAACTCTGGTTAATTAAATACCAATGATTCACCATCTCCCTCCCAAACACCAAGATCTTCATTAAAGAAAACTGTAATCATCACCACCTCCAAACCCAAATACTACTTCTCTCCATAGTTCAAAGCATTTTCCAAACAAAAGGAATTTCCTAACATTCACATTTCAGCCAACAGCTAAGTTGCATATGAATCTGCAAAGAACAAAAAAAAAAAAAAAAAGGGGGGGGGGGGGGTTTTTTTCCCCTTCCAAAAAAAGGGGAAATTTTTTTTTTTTTTTTTTTTTTTACTGTTTAAGGCAATAGTTCCCAAACTTGTCTCCTGTTCAAGTGTTCCTCATCCAAAGTACTTCAATCTGTGGAACAGTGACTCTTGTGAGAACCCTCCCTCCTTACCTACTCCCTGGATTATGAAAAATTAAACAACTGCCAAAGAAGGCATATTTAGTAAATGATTCAGATTTAATAAAAGCAGCCTTTTATTGTGGCTGCTCCAAGAAAAAACAAAAATGCAAGCATGTATTTCCTGATGCCTGCTTTCCACTTAGGAGTACTCTTGCCCCTTAACAGCAATGTTTCCTCAGTTTAGTGTGTAAAAAATGTAGAAGACTCTTATTTAGGTTTCGTTTGCCGTGTTACAGAGAGAAGAACGAAAAATTATTCTCAAAGCAGAATTACACTTCTACAAGAAATGAAAGCATACATTTAGGTTCCTACAAACCTAAAACACCATAATAAATATCTCTGTAGCTCCAATCTGAAGCTAAGCTCACTTTGAAAGCTCTTCATAAATCACCACAATAGTTGTAAACCGTTTCATTGATTAAGGTAAATACATTTTATTTTAATGAATTTTTATGAATTTTGTATTAGTCGTTGATTACATCTCAGAATATAATATGAGAAATGAATATAAATGGAAGGGCTAGGTGATTCAAATTAGATTACAAATCTATTCTCCATATAGCTTCATGAAAACAAAACAATATTTTCCAAGAGGACAAAATTCATTTAGTAAGGTCAGATTTTGCTCAAGTGGACTTTTGACAGCTCTAGATTCATATGTTTTTACAGAACTGTTTTATTTCCTGTTTCATAGGAAATAAAAGCAAAATTTGTACTCTCTATGAGTATTTTCAGAGATATACCAGGTAAGCTGAAGAAGCTCCACAGCAAACTCCCATGCAGCCCATAAAAGAATGAAAAAAGCACTTTAAAATTTATTTTATGATAAAGTCACTAGGACTACAGTGCATCTTTAGAAATCAATTCAGTAAATTCAATAAATAATACATTCTGCTAAAAATAATAATTACCAAGCGTACTTTAGATGTCAGAATCTTACTCAGATGCTTTAATTGCTACTGTAGTAAGATAAGAAGTTATAGTGGTATAGAGATACTTACAGCAATTAAAGTTTCTGTCTTCATTTGGCTCTTCAGGCAGTGTACTGTTTTTACAGTCTAACACATTATTTTCAGAACTAGAAGGAAACAAAGGAAAGCAATAGACCAAAACTGGACATTATTATTCCTACTAACATACAGCTTTTTACCTTTTTATAGGCATAAATACTGGAAATTCAAACATTATCAATGAAAAAAAACTTTTTGGAACCAGCTATTTATCAATAATGTTTATACCATTTCTCTGACTTAAGTTGGGAGTCGTATTTATAATGGAAGTAGAACAAGATTCCTTCAGTTAACTTGTGTAATATTTCTGCAGTATTCATATAAACCAAACTCTATGTTAAAAAAAATTATTAGTCAAAAGCATTCCCGCCCAATAATACTTTTTAGTGAATTTGATCACAGTTTTTATCATTTCAATACCCTATGACAATAGATAATTATTCCCTGGTACACCCTGAGGTAACAAGGCCTTGCATTTCTCTGATGAACTCAGTTGATTTCATATCAGTTTTTCAGTGTTTCCCTTAAAAGCTATTCTAGAAATACATCTAAAAATCCTATTTATTTAATGTTACTTACCAGTAGGTTTAAAAAAAATATCTAATAAATTATTTTCAGAGCATTAAACAGCATGGTTTCATCCTACTATACTTTAACAGGAAAAAAATAGAAAAGCTAATCACTAAGTGCAATTTTCTGATATAAATATTTGAACTAAATACCTCAGCTCTCCAAGATGCACTACACTGTTTCAAAACATGTGCATTTTGGTATAGTCTCAAAGATACTTAAATGATCCCACTGCAGTTCCCAGACTGAATCAGTAGCACACAAACTATTTAAATCTATTAGAACTTATAAGCTCCCATTTTCTCCTAGACGAAATGGGGCGCAATTATTTAAGAAAAAAATGCAATAATGGCAGTTGAGCATTTGTGTTTTTCTGGGCAAAAAAGCAGAGAGCTATAAATCACTATCTTCTTGATTCAGTTAATTTAGTTCTCTTGCAAGGTTCTTTTCCACAAGGCTGTAGCCCTGAAGAAGGGGAATGAGAAAGCTTGGGAGCAGCCAAGCTTGTTTCTCCCAACCTCTTTTACACCAAGGCTACAGAAATGGTCTATATACAGTAATAGTGCAATTAATCACTCACATGTAACCTAATGTAATTAAAGATTTGTCTGAGAAAGGAATGAAGGATAAACTTTAACCTAAGCACTCTACTCTGTTTATGATGATACTGTTTTCCAAGTGTACTTGAAAAGAACAGATATGCTTGAAAAAAAGCTTACAACAAAATCTTTGCATATTCCCATCCCCCCAAATCAAATTGTGCTTCTTACTATCTTATTTTCTTGATATTATTACTATCTTATTTTCTTGATACAACTTTATATTTTTTCTATCCTTCCTCACAAATAATTTCTACCAGTGTTGACAGGAGTTAAGACTCTACTGTTACATTTATGGAAGGACACTTTCATTTAATTTAAAATAAGTACAGGCAAGAGCTCATAGATGCTGGAAAAAAATACTGTAATGTATCTTAAAAAAATACTGCCAAGTAGATTTTTCAGCTCTAGATGTGGGTTTAATATTATCCACACATAAAAGTAATTCTCCTATAGCAGTAAAATTTGATGAGCCAGCTTACAGTAAACAATTATAACATACAGCATTTGCTAGCTGCTGGGTCTCTTAAAGTGTTAATCTTGCTGTGCTAAAAAAAAAATCACAACCTTAAATAAATGGACTTGTAAAATTTGCAGAATATAATACCCTGGAGATTCATTTTAATACCTATACTCAAAAGTCATTTTTCAGAAAGGAAAATAATCTCTGAAGTACGTGGGTACAACGTACTATTTTTTCAATACTAACAAATAATTATTTATCTCATTTCACATAAAAAGAACAAAATTACAAACTTTATACAAAACATCTATTTCAACGCTTTATCTTTGAATCAGAATGCCCGGTTTTGATTGCAAAGACAGAGACTAGAGCAGAAAAATCATTGTAGAAACAATGAACTGTTCAAAAGCTAACTGAAAAATGAGGACAAATATAATAATGTAATGATGACATCATACATTAAGATTGTATATATTACAAGTCTTCACTGGGGTTTGCATAAATCCCATTTTTGGAGGTGAATGACTGAGAAACTTGTTGCACTGATTTGAAGGTCTGTCTCTTTAAATTTATTCTCACTAAAATGAACAAAATATTTGAAGATAAATGAAGGGGAAAAGAAATAAAGCTGTATTGTGGCAGATGTCTCATTCCTCTAAAATAAAATAAATAACATCTCTGGTAATAAAAATTAAAAGAATATAATTAAGTGTATAAGAAGCATGTACACAGTTTGACTTAGTATGTTCCTTTTAAATATGCTGGGAAATAAGGTTGGGTGGAACAGCTTAATATTGCCATAGAATTAGTCTACGCAGACATTCTTCTATGGTTTTAAGTCAACAGTAATGTCCCATCAGGCCTTATACTCCAATCATTTTACTTTGCGTTAATGTTCAATTCTACTGTATGAAAAATATCACTGATGAAGAAGATGAGCTCCAACATTATATTTATGCATATAATGTTCAGACACGATGGCAAAGGATCCTTGATCTAACTGTGGGACTAAGCACATATCACAATATGGTTCAGGTCTCTAAGTCTGAAAACTCAGGTATGAGAAGTCATTCAGTTTAATGGGCAAAATGGTGACCAAGCAAATTCATACACTGCCTCTAATTTGTTTTGTTATTTCTTTGCAAACACAACTGGTCCCTTCTAAAGTAAAGTTACTTTATTGTGCATTAAATGGACTAAAGGTTCTACAAGACAACGTTGTAGGTGAGTGTTGGCTTAGGAGGCTGCCTTTCAATTGCTTGGTAATAAGACCCATTTGAGAGAGAGAAAATGGCAGGGGTAAATATTTCCAGGTTTAGTCTAACCTGTTCAAATTTGTTCTACGAATTCCTTACACACTTGGGCACTAGTGAGAAACAGTTTAGTAGTTATCACCTCCGAGTTTCCTATTACCTCTTTCTATGTAGTGCCACAAAGGGACTGGGCTTGTCATGTTAGCATGCATACCAAAAATCAGAATCAAAAATCATCTCTGTAGTCTACATCGATAGGCTACTTTCATCAATTAGTCATAGCTAGACATGTGCAATGGTGTGTCCTTAACAGCCCAGGGCTCACACAAGCTAATAACTGCTTTCCATTCAACAAATTCTTGCACAAGGAGAAATACTTTACTTTCTGCATTTGGGTTTGGAGCAGAGTTTACTAGATGGTCTTTTTTTGGTCCCTTCCAGGTTACTGACATGAAAAGAAAACTAAGAAGCGTTAGGTACCACGGGGAAATCCCAAGTCCAAATAGCAGACTTCAATAAGCTTTAGAAGACAGAAGAAATAAAAGTGTTTTTGTTAAGGATACAAGGAACAGCTAACTGTTTGAATGCACTGAAAATACTGAAACATTTGAACAGACAACTCATATGTAAGATATTTGCCAGTTTCCTACACTCTGTGATACAGTTTGTGATCTCAGAAGACTAGGATAGGAAATAAACCAGGAACTGCCCATAAGAGGAATTATGACTTACATTAGTATACATCAGTTTCTTAATGCCAAATGTTAATCAGAATTGTGGTTAATATACAATTAGCAGTGTATTTCTAAACTGCATTTTCTTAAACAACAGAAATATCTCAATCTCTATTACACATGGACACAATACACCCTTTCAGATCTTCACTTTTCTTTATTCAGTCAATAAGGAATACAAGTACTCTGTTCAGTGTAACTCTTTTCATGGCACATGAAACTGCTCAGAACAAAAGGTACGAGGAAAAAAAATCAGAACATTCAAAATATTTGAAATTTCTAGTATTATCCCTGGCTAAAAGAAAGAGTAAACAATATTAAGAAGCTATATATGATATTCTGCAGAGTAAGACTCGAAAATCATCAATTGTCTCTTCCTTTTTTGTTTTGGGATTCCTCCTTTTCAGGTACCAATATTTACCCATCTTAACAGCTTCTTTTGTAATCAGTTTCTGCAGTCATGAGCCATTCTTATGAATCATTAGTCTACATTTACCACTTTCTAGTTTTACAGAAGAAAATCTAAGATGGAAAAGTTAGCTAATAAATGTAACCTCCAGCTCTTAGTGTAATTCCATAATTTTTTTCATCTTTTTTTTTTTTTTTATGTACATCTGTCAAAATATCAGTGTGCTTGTGAATTAATTACACATAGTTTTGTATTTGAATTCCTGGGCCATGTAGCATGCATCTCTTCATCTGATTCTTCTTCTCCCAAAGGGAATAGACCATACTGGTACACAGATGTAGGCCAAGGACAACTACTGAAGTGTTCAGGGCTTCAGAAAGCACAGAAAAAATTGCAACTTGAAAAAACTCCAGTCACATTTATCACTATATACTTCAAAGAAAAACGAAGTCAATTGGATGAGAAAAATACCACCACCCTCCTCACAAAGATCATTCAGCTACATGTGGACAAAGAGGTTTTGACTGCAACCACTAATGACACCTTGGCTCAGACACAAGCTATGGTTATGATTTTATTTTAAACAACTTAGAATTAAAACTTCCAGTCTGTGGCTGTAAAATAGAATTATTAAGCTGACAGTTATTAAAACAGTGCAATTTCTAATGTCTGGCAGGTTCCAAAAATTGTATTAGATATTTGTGACCATTCTTTCTCTCTGCTGGGACAATTCCAGAGAGTACTATGAAAAGAGTGCCAAACCTGCTTTGTATTGTCTCTTTCTCTTTCCACCTTGACTATGAATGATTCTGATCTACATCTCTCCTCTTCAGTGCCCCTAAAGATTTCTGCCTGTTCATCTGAACTTCTTGATATATCGTGCTAACAATTAGAGATAGTGAAGACAGAAATTTTTTGAACTATAAATCTATTTAAGCATTGCTCCGTCTTTATGAAATATATATCCTTGTATCTCTGTTACTCTCTGTTTTTCAGTTTTTGTGATTTCATTACATTTATTGTACTTAGTTTGAACTCTCCTTCACCTTCCAGATTCCTATGCTAGAAAATCTGCCCCTGGTCCGTTTAAGGAATAATGTCTAGACACAAAATTATATTAATTTATTTCAATAATTCTGCGCTAATATCCCCTCATTTTCATTTGCAGCTCCAGGGGCCTACAAAACCTGCAATATTTTAGACATCAGCACAGTTTGAATTCCCTATATTACCCGTATATAATAGGCAGTTGAACCTTCAAATAAATCTGCAGTCTTCATTCCAGGATTCAGAACTATTCCTTCTTCTAAGGTTCTAGTGACCTACAGCTAGTCAGTCTTGCTGACATTTTTTTCAGTACTGCAGCCACCTAAGTCATCACGGTTGTCCACATCCCAGCATCAACATTTCACCTTTTAAGTCTATTCTGCACAACACTTCTTCTAGAAAGCTTGTTTACTCATGTTTACCTTTTACATATTTTTCTTTCTCCACTGTTTTAGTAAATTATCTCTGAAGTGTTTTTAAAATATTGTATGTTTCTACTATGGTTTCCATGTCCTAGTCTATAATTCTTTACAACTGGTATGCACACAAATATACACAAATATGTAATACTAATAAAACTGTACAACTCCATATATTACAGAATTACAGAATCACAGGGGTTGGAAGGGGCCCCAAGAGATCATTGAGTCCAACCTCCTGCTAAAACAGGTACCCTACAAAAGGTCGCACAGGTAGGCAACCAGACAGGTCTTGAATATCTCCAGAGAAGGAGACTCCACCACCTCCCTGGGCAACCTGTTCCAGAGCTCCATCACTCTTACCATAAAGAAGTTCTTCTGCATGTTAGTATGGATCTTCCTCTGTTCAAGTTTGAGGCCATTACTCCTTGTCCTACATTATAACTAGCAATTGCCATTCAAAACTTACCTGACCATTTGCTCTTGCTTTAATTGCCTGGCTTGATGTACTTGTTCTGGCTGACTTAAGTAACTTGTGGATTCCAGCAAAATGACCCTGGAATATGGCAAGTACACATATTTACTAGCAGGATGAAGAACAAAATCCAGTTTATTCTAACTTATAAATCCTTGGTAAAGAAGACTACTGTTTTCAATTTGTGGTACTTAAAAAATACTATTAAAAATATTTAGTAATTTGGCCAATTCTTCTTTATTAAATAACTTAAAATACTTTGCACAATTAATGAAAATTTTAAAGATTTTGTAAGCATGCAAATCCTGAGGCGCTTATTCAAGATTACTGAAAATTATTTTAAATTGCTACTTAATCAATACTATAGATTGATCTGCTGTCATAGGAGCACTCTACAGGACATGTCATGCTACAACAAGGAGACCAATTTTCATTCAAAAAAACTTTTAAAATAAAACATTAAAAACAAAAATAATGTGCATTTCAAGACAAGAAAGACTGATATTTTAAGTTGGAAATAATATTCTAAAATGTAATTTATGCTACATTCTATTGTAAATTGAGTGAATCATTTCATTTGAATTTGAAGAAAATGCTTAAACTAATTTCATTTTGCTATTTTATGCGTAAATCTTTTAAGATATAGTAAGTCCTCAATTCCCTAATTAACAACCAAGAAAAGCGTTACTTTCATTTCTCCTCAAAGATTCTGATTTTATTTTCTTTTGTGTACATTATGTTGTGCATGCATTATTTCCATTCTAGATAATGGATAATCCATTGATCTACTGCTGGTCATTATCCAAGAATTAGGTTTTGACATCATTATAGAGTTTCTGTTACATGACACCAGCAATAGAATTGACTTATCTGCAACCAGGCTTCTTCATTTTGTCTGTACTCATGAAGCACAGTAAGTACAGAAGGAAAATCAGAGTACGTAGTAAAAACAAAGAAATCACCAGCAACTAGCACAGCACTAGCTGTGGAAATGAATTCAAACTCTACGACAAAGTTAGAATAGTTTAAATCAACATTCATGGATATTCTCACCGAAGTGTATAATCTGCCTTTAAAAACAATAATGATACTGATGATTAGTTGCACCAGTATTTTATATTACAGAAATACTTTCTACTGCTTCACAAACAAATGTAATGCATGATTTCAAAAGTATTCAGCTAATTCTTCTTAAAAAAGTAGAAGCATTCAGTAATCTTTAAAATATCTAACTACACACAAGTATTAAATTCTATGAACTGTGGAAACAGGAAACATTTAGCTGATGGAACAGGTAATATGTAATAAACAGAATTCTAGGTAAGGAATGGTTCAGGATGCATAATTCACAGCTTTTGGAAATATCTGTTATTTGCTATACATTTGACACAAAAATCAAGTGGCCCATCTTTTAATTTGCCCTTTTCTTATATAATACTACATCATATGTCTAGTTTTAAGATTTTTCAGTCCTCTTTTTGGTAGAAGAGCTGCTTCCTGGATATCACAAGTATATTTCCTAGAGTTATTTGCAAATAAGCAATACTACCCCTCATGGAACAGTAGATGTCTCTAAACATGGAAAAATTATTCAAAGAAACATTTAATTGTAGATTACATATAAAGTTAAACTACTTAATAAATTTAATCTATTCTGAGAACTATCCAAATCATAGAACAGGTTGCAGACAGTCTCAATAACCACCTCAGCGACTGAGAAAAAGGACAAACTAAAGAAATACATTCTGTGCAGAAAGATGAGCCAGCAGGGAAGAAGACAGGCATGGATGAGCAGGGAACATGCTACAAGAAGGGTCATAAGGAGGATCTGGGGAACTACAGGCCTGTCAGCTAGACCTCGGTGCCAGGAATGGCTATGGAGCAGATCATCTTGAGTGAGATCACACAGCATGTGTGGAACAACCAGGGGATCAGGCCCAGCCAGCATGGGTTCATGAAAGGCAGGTCCTGCTTGACCAACCTGGTCTCCATCTATGATCAGGTTACCTGCCTGATGGATGAGGGAAAAGCTGTTGACATAGTCTACCTAGATTTCAGCAAAGCCTTTGACTCTGTTTCCCACAGCACTCTCCTGGGGAAGCTGGCAGCCCATGGCATGGACAGGTACACTCTCTGCTAGGTAAAGAACTGGCTGGAGGGCCGAGCCCCAACAGTGGTGGTGAATGGAGTTAAATCCAGCTGGTGACTGGTCATGAATGGTATTCCACACGGGTCAGTAGAAGGGCATGTCCTCTTCAGTATCTTTACTGATGACCAGGATGAGGGTACCCACAGTACGTTTGCAGATGACACCAAGCTGGGAGGGAGCATCAAACTACCTGGGGGTAGGAAGACCCTTCAGAGGGATCTGGACAGGCTAGATCACCCAGTGGAGGCCAAAGGGATGAAGTTCAACAAGACCTACAGGCTCGGAGCAGAGTGGTTGGAAGACTGTGTGGAAGAAACGGATCTGGGAGTGTTGGCTGATGCTTGGCTGAACATGAGCCAGCAGTATGCACAGGCAGCCAAGGTCAATAACATCCTGGCTTGTATCAGAAATAGTGTTGTCAGCAGAAGTAAGGAAGTGATCATCCCTCTGTACTCAGCACTGATGGCGCCGCGGCTTGAGTGCTGTGTTCACGTTTGGGGCCCTCACTACAAGAAAGACTTCAAGGCCCTGGAGCATGTCCAGAGAAGGGCAGTGAAGCTGGTGAGGGATCTGGAGAACAAGTCTTATGAAAAGCAGCTGGGATTGCTCAGTCTGGAGAAGAGGAGGCTCAGGGGAGACCTTACTGCTCTCTACAACCACCTGAAAAGAGGTTGTGGTGAGGTATGGGTCGGCCTCTTCTTCCGCATAACTAGCAATAGGATGAGAGGGAATGGCCTCAAGTTGTGCCAGGAGAGATTCAGATTGGATGTTAGAAAAATTTTCTTCTTCCAAAGAGTGGGCAGGCGCTGGAGTAGGCTGCCCCTGGGAGGTGGTTGAATCACTGTTCCTGGACGTGTTCACGAAACATTTAAATGTTGTACTAAGGGACATAGTTTAGTGGGGAAATACTGGTGATAGGTGGGCACTTGGACTGGATGATCTTGGAGGCCTTTTCCAACCATAATGATTCTATACAACTAACACATAGGAGACTTATGCCACACTGGAGTATTGGAGCACCACTGGAGCAGTGAAAACAATCCTCTTACAGATATCTACACCATACCAACACTGTGTATGGAAGAGAAATTTCATTCGCAGCCTACGGAACACATTGAATAGATCAATAAAACAAGTTTGAAAGTTATGGAAAATGGTTCTGGTAAATAAATGAATTATAAGAACCAATGTTTAACTTTAAAGATTAAAGATGAAATATGGATTCAGATCACATAAACTGAGATTTTTAAGGAGGCACAGCATTCTACTCCTTCTGTATTAAAAAAACCTTAATTCTGCAGTCATTACATCTATGATGAATGCAAATGAAAAATTAGATTAACTGACAGAGATGCAAGCCTCAAGGCAAAAGTACGTTCTTTCTTTTGCATGCTTAATAATTTAAACAGCAGGATAAAGAAGACTGGGGGAAAATAACCAACTATTAATTAGCATGGCTTGCTTCTCTATAGAATTCTGCTGGATCTCAGCCAAACATAAAAATACAAGCAAAGTTCATGAACTCCATTTGATTAAAGCTCTAACTTTATTGCTTATACTGAGATGGATTACAATTAAGGCTTATTCATCTTCCTTATTCATCATGATAGCTTCCACTTCACAGTGCTTGTAACAATTCTGGTAATGTAAATCCCTATAATTTAACCTGAAGGTTTTACATTTTTAAACAGAAAATGAAAAATATGGAAGAGTTGATAAAACAGCATGAACATTATAGACTTGTCTTTATAGTACTCTCTACCTGAATATGCCATCAGTTCTGAAGGGATTAGTAACATTTAGGAGCACTTTCTTCAACTCATAACACGGAGATTTGCATTTTAATATATCCTATAAGAGAACAAAAATTTATATAAACATGACAAAAGTGCAAAATCACATCCATTGGAAACACAACAAGGAGAACATTACAAAGAAGAATCCAACCACTTATGACTATATACTTCACATAAATTAAATACTTTGTTGCCAGTAGAGTTAAAGCTTACTTCTTTTTAAACACGGTAAACTTCACCAACTTTTAAATACTCTTCAAAATGACAGCACAGCAACAAGACCAAGCTACCCACTTTTCATGTTCTCTTTCTTTATTCCTGCCCCAGCCATCCTCTCTAACATCAGTGTCTATTGCTATGGTATAAGAAGTGACATGTAAGAAAGGATAATCATATAAACTCCATCTATTTCAGAAAAGGATTTCTCCAGATCTGCTAAAAGAATGTTTGATAACAAATGCTGGAAACTACAACTATCTCTGCTCTATTTCTAGGATATATCTTAAATGTAAAGACTATCAAAACCAAAAAGCTCAAATAAATTTGGCAACATCTAACACAAATTTTCTATCCTTTTACATCTGACAAGCAAAATCATTAGGCTGAAGAGGCATATTATCACCTTTGCAATCGAATTTCCAGCTTTCACATGCTGAAGGAGATCCAGATTTATTTTCAGAGCAATCAGTGCAAAAAAAATTTAATTTATTCGGGATCTCTGTGAGATTTACATCCTTACATTTCTCAGATATTCCTCTAGGCCTTTCTCTGCAAATACATAAGCTAAATTTGGAAAGTTGAGCATTAACAGATAAAAGGCTAATGCTGATGTTCACTCACCTTTTGATTCTTACCTCAGATCACTTTTGATTGATACAACATACATCTGAATAATATTTTTTGTGACAATAATAATTTCACACATAGACTTACAGCTGGTTCAATATGCTTGACTTCAGATTTCAGGGAGAATGTAAGTGTGGCACCACGTATTCCGCACACTCGCTTTGAGATCAGTAGCAACGTTGCTTCAGTAGGGTGCAGAAAGCGACTAGTGAATTCCACATTTATAGTTGTTTGTTTCCTAGGTAAAATAACAAAAATAATTCTTTGAATAATTAGGCATAAAATTGTAACTCAAGAATTACTCAGAAATATCATTTCAGGAGCATATTTTAGAGTCTTTGAAAGGGAAGGTGGCACTTGTTTCTTCAGAAATACTTCACTGTCGTTCAATCTCCTGTCTAAAAGCACTTTAAAGCATTCTAACAAAAGAACTATACAGATAAAAAAAGAACAATATAAGTCCTTATTGCTTTTTATGTCCTTGGTATGCAACTTTATTTTTCTTCCCACACACCATCAGAAAAAGTTCCCTTATATTACATAATTGCCCTCAGCTAACAACTGACGTACTTCATGCTCCCCTATTTGAATACAGTTTTTTATGTTAAACAGCTAAACATCCTGCTGTGTATTTTGAGGCAGATCTAATAAAATGCCCAAGATTGAAAAAATTGAGCAAATTTTTAAAGTTGCTAGTAGAAAACCACAAAATACATAGCCAAATGTCTGCTGATTGGTTTATGCTTTCATTGTAATGCCAGAACTATTCTACATATTTCAAAAAAATTTTAAATAATAAACCATATGAAAGAGATAGTAGAAAGTCAATAAGCTACAGAAAAATCTTGCAATTTTGTATATTATACAAGTTGATAATATTCAAATAATTCTTCAAAGGAAATAATTAAAACATATATAGGAAAAAGTTATATTTATATTGTACAGATTTGTCTGTTGTTTTTCTGGAAGAGAGAACAAATACTGAAGTCAAAGCAAAACCTCTCCCAACCCCACATCAGCTTTCCCCGATTAAATGAAATTTAAATTCCCTAATCATTAAATGATTAATAGCACATGCGTAGCCTGGGGAAAAAATAAAATAAAATACAGAGGTGCAGAAAAATTCTGTGTCATTTATTGGTCTTCTGCCAACTGGGAATTCTAAAACAGATGCAAGCAACTACTGGTGGTGTGTGAAATATGCCTATTACATACTATGAGTACACAATCACAGGTAAGTGGTGAGGCAAAGGTCTTGTAACAGAGATCAGCATGCCATGTGTTTATTGGCATCATGTTAATTTACATTTATTTCACAACTGTGGTAAGAACAGCTTCTTTTTCATGTGAACTCAATGCATACATCCTTTCAAATCAGTTGAACAATTACAGTAAGGGTGTAAGTGCTATAATTTGATGGCAGTAGTGACATAATTTGTCCATGGAATACAACTGCTATCAAGGAAACCTTCCAGGAGGTCTTCTAACTCTGTCATACAATGAACACAGAGAAAAATAAAATTCTTACTGAAAACTGCCTTGGGATCTGAGAAGTTGACGGTGACAAATACAACAGTAATATTTTAAAAGCATTTTGAGGAAGATCAGGAGAATCACAGACCTTTAAGCCCACAACATGCAAGGTGAAGTGAAAAACAGCCACAGAATTGACCTTTCAGAGAAACACATGATATTTTCTAAGATTACATTTTTCTTTTAATTCTCATTTGAAGAAAATGCTAAGAAAACTGAAACTTTTCTGGAGGCTGGTGGCCCTACCTGTGGCATTGGGGTTGGAATATGATGATCCTTGGGGTCTCTTCCAACCCTAGCCATTCTATGATTTTATGATTCCATGAAGCAAATCAGCCTCACAGCTCACGAATAACATTGCATTACTCACTTTTCATCCTGCATATATTTATAATAGTCAAGCTATTTATTATTGAAAAGTTGTTCAATCTTAAAGAGTAATGTATTTGATTTGAGCTTTGAATTTGACAATACAATAGATAAGTTCTTCTTCTTTGTGGCTTATTTTCATTTAAATGCTGACCTTTGTTTTCCATTTTACAACCTCCATTCCATTTCATCTGCAAAGGAGTATCTTCAATTGACTTGCAGTATAAACTTAAAAACTCGTAACTGACTGCCAAAGTCACTACTATACCCTTTTAACTTCAACATTTAAACAAGGATTAGTGATATTCCTATATCTCGTCATAAGCCATATTGCACAGAAAGAAGGTAATGTATTGAGTAAACAAAAAACAAAACACAGACATATCATTTCTCCTACCAAAAATGTTAATCTAATGTTTTCCCAAAATTAAATCCCATTCTGTGATTCTTCTAGCTCTTATAGCACTAAAAACTCATTACTTACTTAGGGGCAATGATTACAGTGTTTCCTTCAGGCAACGAGAAATCATCAGCATCTCTTCCTACAAGAGTAGCGTTGTATGCCAAAGTTTTAATGCTTGGGTTTTTCAGACGAACCTATCACAAGAATAACAACAAAATCAGCACATTTTTATTCAAATTTTAAAACATAAAAACCACTTCTGGAGCTAGCTTCCAAAATATGAATGAAGGATATCACAGTAGAAGTTCAGTACTACTAGGCAGATCACTTTTCTCCCCAAGAAGCACAGATATCCCACAGACTGTCTAAACTTAATTTTTATGAGTACTTTTTTTGCAATGTACACTGCATGCCAATACCAACTGTTAATCTCTGATTCTTTTCTATCTTTATTTCAGAAAATATTGTTAAATTTGTAGATTTTTCTGCGCTCACAAGCACAGGGGTAAAACAGCAACAGAAACCAGGATCACAACCCTGAAGAGAAAAATAAAAAAGATCATACATTCCTCTTCTACATTTAGTAGCGAAATGACATGAAACTCATTCCTTCTTTGTTGCAGTATCTACACAATATAATAATATTAAAACATACAGCCTGTTATAACTTGATGCTTCTACAAATCCAAATTCAGTGGTATCAGTACCTGTTTAACAACAGTTGCATGGAGAGCACCTGTAAATTCTATAGTCTTCTTAGGTAAGTAGTGTGGAAGGTATTCATATAGGTAGACACACAGAATAAGCATCGTGATTGGGTTTGGATCACAGATATCAGTGGCCTAGTATTGAAAACATAAAAGAAATAACAACCACATATTACATTAAAACTTGCCTGACAGTTTATAGAGATAGGAAGATGCAGAACAAAAAGTTTAAGATAATTCTTGCCATAGAAATACCTGCAACCTAACTTTTGGTAACTGAATTAGGCTCATAGCTAAGATGAATAACTATCTTGTCGGTGTACAAAAATACCATTTCTTGAAGGACACTGACATGCTCTGGTAATAAAGCTATGCTAAAAATTAAACCTACCTTTTTTCCCTGCACTTCAGCAAAAGCATGTTTATTTCATTATTAAATGAAGCATAATAGAAAAAGCAAATAAAATCCATTAACTGAAAAATGTATTTTTATCTTTTAAAAAAAGATTTCTAAATCTTTCAGTTTACTATGTAAAATGCCATCCCAAGTACTCCTAAGTACAGTTTTACAGCTCTGTATTAACACAATCCAACCAACAAATGAACACAAGAATACATTGTTATTTTTATTGCAGATGCCAAATTGCTGTATACAGGATTACTGAATCTTAAATATTTTATTTAGAAAAATGAATTTATATGGCAACTACAGAACAGGTCAAAGCCTTAGTCCTCAAAGTCTTTAGTGTCTCACTTTTGAGAGAGGTAGAAACTCTTCCATCAGTACATGAACTTTTCATAAGTCTAATAAAATAAAGAAAATGAAAGTGACTTCCCACAAAAATACAGGCAGAAAATATCTAGCCACAGATTTAAACAAATTCCTAAATCAAGCTAATTAAATTATTTTAAAATTTCTTACACAGAATCTTAAAATGCTATAATAAATTTGCCCATAATACACTAAATAAACTTTTAAAATTCTAGATAGATTCTCTCCTAAATTAAATATCATGTCCTAAGGAAAAATGCAGGCACTTGGGAACTGATTTAAGCATCAAACCACTGCATTGGCATGTAAACCCTTTAAAAGGTGCCCTTTTTCATTTGAGACACTTTATTTGAATTCCTTACATAACTGAGGCTCATTTACTACAGCGATACTTGGAAAAAGACTCTATGCATTCCCACAAGCGGAGTTTTATAAAGAAGGTCTTGTAACATAGGTTGAAAGTCAGGAAGCAGATAGATATGAAGCAGCCACACTAGAATAAGGGCAAGCCTAACTGAAATGTGCCAGATGACAGCAGCTGTGGTAGTATGGAGAACATTTACCACAAATCAAACATAAAAAAAAAAACTGTTAAATTTTTGGAATTTCTGAGACTTACTCTCGAGACATCAAACAGAAAATCAGGACATTCTGAAAAGTGGTAGATAATAAGCCTAAAATGGCCAATTCAATAAAGCAACTCAGAGCAATTGCTGGTGTAAAAGGTATAAGAAATTGGGGAAATATAAAGTGGTCTTTCCATTAGCATAATTTCCCAGATGCTGGAAATTAGTGGATTAAGGATTTATTGATTATTTTTAGAGTCGTTGTTCTAAATTCTTCTCTATTTCATTCTTTTTACAGAGAAATCAGATCAGCTTTCAGCAAGAGTTAATTAATTCTTTTTAATTAGAAATTGCTTATTGAGCCTCCCTCCTCTTTTGACATTATTAAAATGTAATATTAGCTGACATTTATTGCCTAAAAATAGGACCATACAAAAGCAACTGAGATGTAATTCCTAGACAGAAGCTCTAAGAAAGCAAACGGATCCATCAATCCAAACACAAGCACAAATAGCTGTGCTTTCTAACTGCTTCTACTTGGTGACTGATGAGCCAGCATTTGACTGGCAGCTGTTCTCTCCACAGCAGGGAACCAAAGGGAACGTAACACAGTTCCAGAGAATAGGACAGCCTGTCCCATCCCACCACTCCACCAGAAGCAGGCCATCCAAGAGCAGTCCCAATCCTAGCACTGGACGCCTCCCTGGTGATGGGACTAGGCCAAGGCCTGGCTGGGACATAGTACTGTGGGTGGGCCCATGGTGGGTCAGGGCAGAGCTGTGAGAGCTGGAGCCAGCTTGTGCTGCGGCTGCCCTGGGGTGATGTGAGGGCCAGGGCAGCTGGGAGAGACCCTGGGGACTGCTGAAGGGCAGCCAGGGCTGGGGTGCCCTCCAGACTTTGAGAGTAGTTAAGTTTACATAATATTCAGCTTATATCTTTGACATGACAGCATCTTGGCCTGATAGTCAAAAACTTTGCCAATACTATTGGAACACTTTAATTTGCCAAATCTAAGAAACAAGACTATCAAAAACAATCCCAAATTAGGACAGCTTCAGCAAGAAGATGCACATATTTAGCTGCTTTTATTGCTGGAGAATAAGAAATTTCTGAAGTTCTCTTAGAAACGCATGTATGAATTCTGGTAAATCTATGTCCAAAGTATTTCTTATATTCTCTACTGCTTTTCTTTCCAGAATATTTTGATTGCAGAATTTGTCTTAGCTACAATTAAAATGCACACCTCGAATGTCTACTGTTGACTGATTATATAGCTTTGTTTAAGTTCTTAATCTGTACAAAGAACTTTCCGTCTATAAAACATGAATACCTGAAAAATATGGTGAAGTAATTATATCATTACATTGTAGTCTGAAATTACACTCTCTACATGTAGTAAGGTGCGTATCCTGGAGATCTTCCATCTTGAATGTGGTTAACTCCTTTTTCTTATGAGGCACCAGCTTCTGCCTGTTCTTATTAAAAGATGAACCAAAGTATGCCTTTATTTTGAAGACTATATAGAGATTATCTCTTTATGGTTCCTGCCAGTCATAAGTCTGTGAAACAGTAAATTTTCCTGGCTTAGCAAAAATATTTATATGGCATAGTAAGGCCATTTATAACAGCATATATGTATCAGGAACTGGGAGCAGAAAAATAGCTAGTACAACTGGAAAATAATAGGGTAAATTTTGCCCTGCTAATCAAATGGAAGGAAAAAAAAAGTTGTAATTGATCTTCCTTCATAACTTAATAACAACTCTGACCTTCATAACAACTCTATCCCTGATTTCTAATACTGTTTATTCCTTTGGAAAGTTTCCTTATGCACAGACAAATGCTACATCCATTCTATTATTTATTCTGGTATTCTAACCAGCTCAATATGTTCCACACCCACCCCAGCCCAGCACAGTCCCTAACATTCACTTTACTCATGATGGAAGCCACTCCGCTCATCAAATTAAGAGAAAGATGAGACCTGAAAAAGTTTTTACTAATTTTGCTAACAATAGTATTTTTAATCAATAAGGGAGCATAGGAGAAAATGTCAGTGAATCAAGCATTTTAAATAGCCAATAATCCAGTAACCAGAATATAGAAGATAACAACATGAGTCCTTGAAAGAGTGTAGTCTTTTAATACAGCCTTGCCTAGTTACAGGCCATAAGTTTTGTACTGAATTTACAAGGGCTCATTACAGGGGTTTGACAAGCTTCCTCCAAGTTTTCTTGACTAGCTTACAGGATTGGTCTTTCTTCACTTGGTTTAGCTGTGACGTCAACTTCTTTAATACATCAGACCTCTCTGGCTAATTTGTTTTACTTTCACTTTTGCATGGTACTGGCAGCACCCACACCTATAAAGAGCTTGCAGTCAGCCACTTAAAGAAATACAGATCTGGAGCTGGACAAAACTAGTTTTTGGGGCAACAAAGAAATGGTATCTAATATATCTAAAGGGCATCATATACATAAAATTTGGAGGTAACAGTGAGATGTAGACTGATGGGAGAAAAGAGATTTGTGAGGAGTGCTACCAAACGTATAAAAATGATTCTAATAAAGGACTCCAGAGTCTGATGCATAAGTGTTATTCACACCAGCAGTCCAAAGTTACTGACTTCCTTGTATATGAACAATAGGAAAGAGTTCTCATTAGTCTTTTTGATTTAGAAAGAGAGACCTAAGTGCGACCAAACATTTATAGAATTTTTTTACCCCTTTTTTTTTTAATGTTCAACTGCATTATGTTAGTTCTTAAATATATTTTTTCTATGTTGTCTTAGAATGTTAACAATAAATTCTATTCAGGCTGTCATTTTGTGATTTACAATACCCAAACTGACTTAATCTTTTTATATCCGGCTAGTTGTATATACACAGTTTTACAAATCAAGGAATTATGGAAATTACTTGTAATTAAATATATCTATATGAAGAAATATTTTGGTTTCCATCATACTGTAGCGCATCATGAAATAAAACGGATTCAGTAAAATCTCTTCTCAATTTGATATACATTATTATCATAAAAGTAAGAAAAAATTTAAAAGTATATAAGTAATGATCATACAAAAACATTTACCTTTACGTCTATAGTCAGACTGACTGCATGCATAGCATTCACAAGTATCAAACAGTTGTGCAGAAACTGTGCAGAAGTTCTTGGATTAGTATACATCCTTACAAAGTGAGTAGCAATCTAGGGAAGACAGAATTCAAACTTTTCATATTATACAGAGCAGAATTACAATGTTTATTAATTATTATTAAAATAATAAAATGTAATTAATAATTAAAATGTTTGCATTTTCAGTCTTTCAAAAATACATAAGATCTAAATTTTAAACTAAAATTCTCTACTGAGAATCTACCTAGAGAAGGGAAAAAGAAATACTGAAATAATGACTGTACTCACTAAATGGTATTTTCTTCTTTAAAACCATACAAGCCAACAGTTCCAAAGGAACTTACATTAATATTGGCCTCGGGGTAAAATTTGCATGATAGTAAGAAGAGTTCTTACCAAGAATGGACAGTAAGCTGCCATCTGTGCTGCCAATACCAGACCATCTAGAAGATCCCGATCAAAATTTACTATCCATCTCCTCAGTGGTACTTCACCTAGTATAAAAACAGAGCAGGTTGAATTAGACCTCTTCTGATCTCTCTTCTGAGATGGCTAATTTTATTCTGAGTAAATAAGATGACTTTCTGAAACAAGGGAATAGAGGAAAGAACAGAAAAAGGAAACATAACACATTCAGATGTAGAATTTCCCAGCATAAATCTCCTCCAGAGCCATTAAATGTTACTCATACACTCTGATACTGATTTTAGAGTATTCATCACAACTGGAGGGAAAGTAGATAACATTAACTTCACAGATAGCTGTAAATGTAGGTACCTAAGCATGTAAATTATTATTTTTATAGATATAAGATTCATACACAGCTACTGAAACTAACAAAAATATAAAGGAATCATTTTCAGTTGCAACATTTAAGTAAGTAAGAAGGAAAAGAATAATAATTTTCTCCAAGGTCATATTAAGTTGTTTGTCACTTAAAGAACTCAATATCAATCAAAGCTAATAGCCTGACCTTCAGCATAGGTCACTACTTCAATGTTTGGGTTTTCGGGGCTTATGCTTCACAAGGTTATGATTTTTTAAAATTATTTCTAATATTTTTGTTTAAAATAAAATTGATGAAAGTAGAGAAAGTAAATGAGTTATTTATGAGTATTTTTATTTGAAGCATTCTGTATCTTACGTTTATCACAGCTTGTAAACAGTGCACTTTTGTTTAATGATAACAAACATAGGAAGAATAGTCATTTGAAATTCTCTTTTCAAAACTCACATTTTCAAAAAACTCTTCAAAAAACACTTGAAACTTGAGATACTCTCTGAAAAAGGTTACTGACTTACCAATAACTACATGTTTTAAATTACTGTCTACACCCAATTACTGGTACTTTGCTCTCCAGATAATATGCAGTTTGTGAAGCACAAACACAGAGAACGTGATCCATTTTTTTAAAAACAATCAAGTATTGAGTCACGACTTCTTTGATCAGTTATCTGCAGCTTCTTCCAAATTCTACCACAAATAGCTATTAATTTTCTTTGTTTTTCTTACTGTTTAAAGTCTAAGCTCACAATTTTAGGGAACACTTTGGACTTCAGTCACTGGCAAAGTTTTCAAATAGTCTGGGATCATGCTTCCTCACACAAGAGGATTTACATAGCTTTTATTTCACTATACATCCAGACAATGTATTCTTTACCAACCTTGAAGCTTCCTAGATTGAAAAATAGCTACCAATATGTTATGAAATCAGGGATGATCCAAAATGGTATGGATTACGCACAGGTCTTAATATTATAATACACAGAAATGTCATCTTCTTTCAAAAATGCTACCATTAAAAAAAGTTTGTAAGACTGAGATGCTATGATAGTAATAGAAAGATGTTAAGAACAGTCCACTATCTTCATCAGAAAAAGAATTTGGAGACTGTAGTAAGTGACACAGAAATAACTTAAAACAACAGAAGCATAAAATGTTTTATCAGTTACGCATTTCAGAACTTTATTTTAAAACTGTCCTTGTTAGGAGATTCATTCTACAAGACATCACCTATGAAAGCAGAGGTACAAATAGCGTATGTTTTAAAAAACTCTACAGAAAGAATCCTGTAAAATACATGAAAGTTCAAGAAAGAATGGAAGTATAAAATCTCTACGCATTTGGAATACGGTGGTCCAATCTAGTGTTCAAGAATGCTGAATCTTTTGCTCTCACAGACTACAAGATTCTGTGCTGTAGACATTAGCTTCATTTAGTGTTATCAAGAGTTTTAAACTTGAGGCAATATTTTGGATGTACATTTTATTCTTTATGAACAGCAACCACCAAAACCACACTGACTAGGAAAGTGAGTAGGCTGCTGTACCTTGAAAGTTACAGAATTTTGTAACTTAAAAAACTTCATTCACTCCTAAATACCTCTAAATATTGGCAAGACTGATGTAACCATGTTTGTTATTGTACAAAAGCCAGTACAAATCCATTAGCATTCCAACAGGAAAAGAAATCCAGATATTAAAATAAGCCAGAGTGGTAACCATTCTACATATCACTGAATACACTGTGAATCTTCAGAATGGCATGCTTTTACTAGCACTTTGTTTATATCTCCTCAGTTGCCTGTACCTAGTTTTGTTTTATATTAAGTGCAGGCGCAAAACAGCCTCTAGTGGCAGGAAATAAGAAGCTAGAGATGAGGCTGCTAATGTCAGATCACAATATGTCACTATTAGCACATTTAACACTAAGATGTATGGTTAAATCAAATTTGCAAATAAGTAGCTATTGTTACCTCCTGAGGAACTCTTCATTTATACCAAATGGATTAGCTGTAAATTTATACAATTGTTCTACAGGTGCTGTAAATATTATGCTCAAAACTAAAGAGAGAAAGTAGCCAAGAGTCAAAAATAAGAAACAAAATAACCATGGTGCAAATCATTAGATCTATTGATCATTAGATCATTAGTGTGTTCAGATAGAATCCTATATCAATGCAAAGTAAATACAGCAAATAACAACCTCAAACAAAAATTAATTCCAGGAAAGTCTATTTTTTAAGTATTTGGTTTGATAAAATAAGCTAACTAGTACACAATAGAATTTTATCAGACTTTCACTCTGTAGGTCATGGAAGACTGAAGTTCTTAGAAAATTTCCAAAGATCGTTCAAGAATATCCAGATGTAAAATTTTAATGTCCATATGCTTTGCAGCAGGAGGTGCTGGCTCATTACCATCCCGCTAAGACAGAGAATCTGACTTCATAAAGTAACACTGCCATTTAGGGAAAAAAAGAGGAAGTTGGCCTATCAAGAAAAATACTACACATCTAAAACAAACTTATGACCCACCGCTTGTAGCAGCAGTCAGCTGAAAAAGTGTGTGTTTTTTTGCTTCATGCTCATGTTAATTAATGTGGGAATAAAGATGTTTGGTCTAACTTTCTAAGCACTGCAGCTGTGATGTTATTTCTGCAAAATAATCTCAAACAGCATGCTAGTTATTAACTGCTAAAATAAACACTACAGCAGTGAGAAAAGAATGTATCAAAACATTCAGTAGGAAGGTAATTAAACCATTATTAACAAATTACACATAGAAAAAGTTAATTCAACCTGTGACAAAGTCCAACAGAACATTCTAAGCAAATTTTGTCTTTCTTAGTTATTTTGTTCATTTAGAGAATACAGGTGCCTCAGCATTTGAAAAAACGTCTAACACTTCATATCAAACATTTGCAGATACTTAGCATACACATATAGCTTTGCTGAGAAAGTATGAAACAGGCTGCACAGATTTACCAACAAGGGTATGTAAACTCATCTCAGTTTAACTAAATCTGTGACACTGAAAACTTCAGTTTGTGCTTTCTACAGTGTTATGTTTTCCTATTCATTCTCTAAAGTGACTTCAAATATGATTTCAAAGAAAGAAAAGATGAGGAGGTTACTGAGTTTGAAAGCCAATGGCTGCACAGCTCTACCTGCAACACTCTTCCCTGTCACAGTATTCAGGCCCCTTCCAACATCTCTTTCCCATTACTTTCAACAAGATGTTTTTCGCACTAAGATCTTGGATGAAAAGAGATTTAACTTTCACCAACCGCTTACCCCCTCTCCTTCCCCAAAAAATCTACCATATCAGAAGATAGATGGAAATATTATTATGATTTAATAATTACATAAAATACGTTATATCATGTATTAATTATAATTTCACTGTTCTTAAGCAGTCTTTTCTTCCAGATAGCCCTAAGGGGTTATTTTGTTTACTTTCATTGCTAAAAATTAATCTCTAATTGTTTAAATAAAAGAACTTTCTTAAAAATTAAGATGATTACTGTCTTTCCTTCTTCTGAAAACATCAGGTTACTTCTAGAACATTCCACAAAAGAAAAAGTTATTTAAAATGACAACCTAAAAGCTGTATCTTTCTGAAGGAAGTTTAACCAAATTCAATTTAGACTTAAATAGGGTTTCCTTTATTGTAGTTATTTCATTAATAAGAACAGAAAGAAAATTGAATATAATTTTTATTCTAAATATCCATGAAATGCACTTCCAGTAAAAAGAAAAGTTCCTTAAAAGCGGTTTTGAATGAAAACTTCATTTTACAGTAAGTTTTCAGATCTAAATTAAAATAATCAATTATAAATTTATAAAGGAAAAAAAAGATTTCACTGTGTCAGATTTATTTTTTTCCTAGTTTAACTGAAACTCCATTTTCTCAAACTGAAAACTCAGAGTTTAAAGACTCTTTCATAAAGCTGAAGGAAAAGACACCAATTATGAAATCTAACAAAATGTGTAACGTCTCTCTGTAATCTACAATAGGAATAGAGCACAGCTAATACGCACCTTAACATCTAAACTGGGTCATCATTAATTTTAACTAACTTCTTAAATTCATTTTTTCTGATTTCTAATGTAGGAAAAAATAATTTCATCTCAACTTCTTGGTAAATTGCTTGCAGTTCTTTCAAAAATATGCGAAGTAGTCATATCAGTTGTCACTAGCACCTACATATGTTTTTCTGTCTTCACTACTCATTTCTTTCATGCTAGTACAATTGTCTGTGTGGCAGCAAAGTGGATGTGGGAACTAAGCTGGCTGGCAAAATACTTATTTACTTTTTAACCTGGATCACACCAATCCAGTTCCCTATGCAGTCACAAAAATGGCTTGGCCATATAGGAAGCACTTTCTTTAAAAAGCATTTGTTAAACTATAGCGTTATAACATAAGAAAATAAGGGCATTAAAAAAAAAAGAAATATTTTCCTAATTTTGTCTAATTAGATATAAGTGTTTTTGTTGTTTAGTCCTTCTACTATCAATGAACTTAGCTCAAATACTTGTGAATAAATTAATGATGATAAATGAAAACATAATGTAAATTATTTTTCCTAATTACAACAGATCTAGCAGAATATCTGCTAGCTAATCTTCTAACATAATTACACTGCTAAACATAATTACTCAAATTTAGTAGGAATAAACAATAAAACTCAGAAGTCTTACTCAGGAAAGTACCTTTTTGGTACCTGAGGAAAAAAAGCACAAACTAATGCATATTTAAGATACAGATTCTCACCCAATATCATAGTGAAAAATGTGTGTTGTAGGCCAAAAATAGCTTAAAACAAAAACAGTAACAGATAGCAGATAACTGTGTGGTTGGAGGATAAGATGGAGAACTAAACTGTCCAAAACTGAACGTGCAAACTCTGAAGCAAATTCCTGTTATTTGCTAGCTCCCAGACTACAAATTTTGAAAACACCTAGAGTAGACTAAAGTTCTGAATCCTCCCATTAATTAAGGGCTGTGAGACAGAAGGCACAAATTAGAAGACTAATCACATGTTCTGCTTCTACATACAAGCTATCTAGAGTGGGAAAACTGCAGACTTAAGAGCTGTGGAAAGAAGAGGCCAAAGAGAAATATTCCCCACAAGAAGACAAAACAAGACAGGAAAATAACTGAAGACATTGCCAACTGAAGAAAAGATCATGGAAGTGAGAAAGATCCTGAAGAACAGAGAGACCCATAGAGACAAATGCTAGGGGATGACCTTGGATGTTGATGCAAAAATTCAGTAACTATGAGCAGCAACATTAAGTTACATTACTTCTTCCAGATCTTTCTGGACAAAGAGCAACTTCCCTGTCTGGGAGAAAAGTTGACACCTGAGTGTGTGGAATATACAAATAGGATAAAAACTCTGACCTTGCTGTTTCTTCAATAAACCATGGTCACCTGATCCTCTAGATGTTATTTACTGTCCCTCACTCATGATAATCAGTGAAAACACTCCACAAAATAAATTAATTAAGCAAGATTAACTCACAGTAGGCACCTTTACTATGGTTAGAGAAAGTTAAAGCACACTGTAACTGTCATTTGTAAGTGATCTAAAATGAGTGTAGTTTTGTTTCATGCTATTTCAGCATCAAATATAAGCTTTTAGTGATCAGTATGAATATTTTAGTTAAGGAAAAAGAACTAGAGATTTAGATACGTTTCATCACATGGATGGCTGACATTCGTATCCTATATCACTCGCTGGCAAGAATGAAATCAGAGAAAGATCAAGAAAATATTTATAACAATTCTACATGAAAATAACAAAGGAGCAAGCAACAGTCACCATAAATTCTTCTACATCAATTTTTGTTTGTTTCTTTGATATGTAGAACACAATGTGGACACGGGACATACTATGCGTTAACTTCTATAAGATTTTGGTCACATTCTCTCTCAGAAAGAAGCAAGGAAAAGGTAGTTTAGAAAAAAGATACTGTTAAGTGGAAAACAAAACTCATTGAAAAAACGGTAGGCTTAACTATTATAGACTTTATACTATTTGATATTTTCATTTGTGACTTGGAGAACAGCATAAAGCTACCTTACTCGCACCTGGAAATAGTATCAAGCAGGATAAAGAATCAGCTATGGGAAGGCGAATGATCTTAAATCAACTCTTTATTGCAAAAAATGCAAATATTCTAACAGGATGCCTAAACACAAGAGTCACATCTTAAGCAGACAGACTGATCCTTCCATTTCAATTCCAGTAAAAACATATCTGGTTAAAAAAAGCAATAATTGGAACCAAACTTCAGGAAAGACAAATTAGTTGAATTCACAGAACGACTGAAAGAATGGGACTGCCTATTTAAAGGGGAACACAGAACATAATAATAAATTACTACAGTAACAATGGTTTATAATGTCATATAAAAATTCCCTATTTGCTCATTCCTGGGATCTGCAAATCTTTGGAGGTGCTACTAATCTCTAGCTATAATAATGCCTATAGTCCTGTCTCATTCTGGTACATACAAACATTTACACAAGAAATATGTAGTAATAACCTTTTCCCTAAGTGCTGACATTTGAAACTAGGGAGAGATTTAAAATGATGTATATAATACAAAGCATAAAGTGAGGAGGAAATATGACTTTCTCCTTTTTTTTTTCTTTTTTTTAATTCATATTCACTTGTTTAATTCATCGATTCTCTGAAAAAGCAAGATTATTTATTTGGAAAAAAAACTCTTTTGGTGTGATTTTAACTTAACAAAGTTGAACATGGAATTCCAAAAGATTTTTCCCTCTAACCTTTGACTCCTGTTTCTCAATTGTCTCTAAAACCTAAGAAATGGAAAAACAAGAGTGAATGGATTCCAAAATCACCCTTTCTGAAACAAAAATTGGAGAAAAAAAATAACACGAAACAAAACAAAATAAAATGCAAGGAGGAAAAAAGAGTGCAGTTTAATTACTACACTAGAAATAGCCCTAAGTAAATGCTCCAGAGAATCAATTTAGAAACAAAGAACTCTACTTTCTGCTCATGCTGTTCAAAATGTCATCTCACACTAAAACTTCTTCCTCAGTATTTTTAGTGCAGATGCACTGCTAAAACAAAAGTTTTCTTGTGCCTAAATGGGATTTCCTCTACTCTGATTTGTACACATTGCTTTTCATGTTTTCACTGACCATCACTGAGAAGAATCTGGCTCCATGTTCTTTATTTCCTCAGTGGGGTATTTACTACTCAGTGATAAGATCACCCCTGAGCCTTCGCTTCTCCAGGCTGCATGCTCTCAGCTCTCTCACCCTCTTCCCATTTGTCAGATTCTTCAGTCCTTTCTTTGTTCTTCAGCCCCTCTCTGGACTCACTCTAGCATATCCATATGTTTCATGTGCAGTGGATCCCAGACTGAACCTCGCACTCTAGATATGACTCTCCAGGGCAGAATAGATAGGAAGAATAATCTCCCTTGACTAGCTGGTGATGCTCTGCATAATGCAGCCCAGAATGCTCTTGTTCTCTTATTGGCCAACCCATTGATGGCTCATGTCCAGCAGTGCCCTTCAGGACACAAACCTGTATTTTAGCGAGTTGCTCCCCAGTCTGTGCTTGTACGCTGTTAATTCTTCCCCAGGTGTAGAACATGACATTTCTCTTCTGTTCAACTTCATGCAACTCATGTTGGCCTATCTCTGCCATTTGTCAAGGTCCAGCTGAATGGCAATACCAATCTGATGAATGAAATTTGCCGAGGGTGCACTTCTATACTATCACCAAAATCATTAAACATAAACAGTACTGGTCACAGTATTGACTATTGGGGTACATAACTAATGACCAGCCTCCAGCTACACTTCACACTACTGACCATAACCCACTGAGTCTGGCAGGTCAGTCTAATGTCAGTCTTCCTCATTATCCTTTTATTTAGCTTATACTTCATCAGGTGGCAGAATACCTTGACAAACTCAATATAAACAACATCTACTGTTCTCCAGTCATCCACCAAACTAGCCAAGTCATTGTGGAAGGCAAACAGTTTTGTCAAGCATGACTTCTCTTTTGTAAATCTATGCTGACTACTCCCAGTCAATTTCCTGTCCTCCATGTGTTTGGAAATGGTTTCCAATACAGAATCATAGAATTAGCTAGGTTGGAAAAGACCTACAAGATCATCCAGTCCAACCATCCACCTACCACCAGTCACTCCATTAAACCATGTCTCTCAACACTGTATCTAAATGTTTCTTGAACACCTCCAGGGACGGTGACTCAACCACCTCCCTGGGCAGCCCATTCCAGCACTTGACCACTCTTTCAGAAAAGTAGAATTTCCTAATTTCCAGCCTAAATCTCCCCTGGCGCAACTTGAGGCCATTCCCCCTCATCCTGTCACTAGTTACAAGAGAGAAGAGGCCAACCCTCAGCTCACTACAACCTCCCTTCAGTTAGTTACAGAGAGTGATAAGGTCTCCCCTGAGCCTCCGCTTCTCCAGACTGATATTATTTATTCTAATGCACTTCTAATAATCATGATGAGGCTGATTGGCCTGTAGCTTCCCAGATCTTTCTTCCTGCAAATAAGAGTGACATTTTCTTTCTGCCAAACTTCAGGAAATTGCCCTGGCTGTCACAACCTTTCCAGGATTATTGTGATCTCATTGTGACATTGGCCAGCTCCCTCAGCTCTTGGTGGTGTATCCCATCTGGTCATATGGATTTGTGTTTGCCCAATTTAAGTCCTCGCTCATCCGATCCTCCTTCAACAAAAGTGATTATTTCTTGCTCCAGACTTTCCCACTCATCTCAAGGGTCCAGGACTGCTGAGTATCAGTTTTACCAGCAAAAATCAAGGTAAAGGAGACATTGAGTAACTTGGTCTTTTCTGCATAATTTGTCATCAAGTGATCTGCCCTATTCAGCTGCAAGAACAGCACAAAAGCAGACATCAGTTCATACTGAGGCAGTAAAAGTAGAAAAGGTAAGAAGAAAGTGAAGGCTGAAAACAGAGGATTCAAAGAGATACTGAAGCAGGTCATCTGTGGAACAGAGTAATATATAATCACACAGTTAAGAAATGTTAAAATACAGAGGAATAAGACTAAGATTATGATCTTCATTATTTGTCTCAATTTTCTCATTCTTTAACTATTGTAACTTTCATAAGATGGAATTAGAAGCAAAATAAAAGTTTCCTGATGTTCATTCTCCAAGATATTTCTATGTCCTCTAGCAAATAGTATATAGAACTCATGAACAATAAAATAGAATATTGAACTAGCAGGGCAGAATCTGCAACTTCCCACACACAGAAAGCAAATAAAATTTCTGTCTTCACATTCCAACATTATGCTTCTCTGAAAGCAGAGAAGTATTAATTAAGCGAAATTGTAAGAGAGAACTGTAAAGCAGATAAATGTCACCTGGCAATAACCACAAAATTCATCTCACCCATGACCTAGACCCTGGGCCTTCAACCAAGTCTGCACAGATGAATACATTTAACCTCCTGAGTTATCTGTCCTGTTAGCATGATTTAATAGAAGTTATTATCATTTCCTGAGAATCTCAATATAGTAATTAAACTGTTTTTTCAGGGTGCTAATTTTGAGAGCTTTTAGAACTAATTGCAAAATTAAAAAAAAACTTTTCTAATTGCTGACAAACATATGGTATCATTCAAAGCAAATATACATATTTTAATACTCTGATCTATTATATACTCAGGCAACCAAAACAGCAATCCATTTACTTTCAGATGCATCATCAGTAGATATTACAATTGGAATGAAGTGTTGGATTTTTGGCCAGTAGTATCAACTGGATCTGCGTTTTAAGGCTAATAGTCACTCTGGGCTCACCGTTGGATAACTCAATTAAAAGTTTAACATGAAATGAGATGCATTTCAATTTTCGTATTCACCCCACTGAGTTCCCAGAAGCAAGAACAAGCCTAGCCTCTAAGTAGTGTTAGAGACTACAAGACCTACAGACAGTGGAGTTGAAGAAGTCACTTCTCTCTGGTGATAATGGTGGTCGATGCTCGACTAAACATGAGCCAGCAGTATGCACAGGCAGCCAAGGTCAATAACATCCTGGCTTGTATCAGAAATAGTGTTGTCAGCAGAAGTAAGGAAGTGATCATCCCTCTGTACTCAGCACTGATGACGCCGCGGCTTGAGTGCTGTGTTCACGTTTGGGGCCCTCACTACAAGAAAGACTTCGAGGCCCTGGAGCATGTCCAGAGAAGGGCAGTGAAGCTGGTGAGGGATCTGGAGAACAAGTCTTATGAAAAGCAGCTGGGATTGCTCAGTCTGGAGAAGAGGAGGCTCAGGGGAGACCTTACTGCTCTCTACAACCACCTGAAAAGAGGTTGTGGTGAGGTATGGGTCGGCCTCTTCTTCCGCATAACTAGCAATAGGATGAGAGGGAATGGCCACAAGTTGTGCCAGGAGAGATTCAGGTTGGATGTTAGAAAAATTTTCTTCTTCCAAAGAGTGGGCAGGCGCTGGAGTAGGCTGCCCCTGGGAGGTGGTTGAATCACTGTTCCTGGACGTGTTCACGAAACATTTAAATGTTGTACTAAGGGACATAGTTTAGTGGGGAAATATTGGTGATAGGTGGGCACTTGGGCTGGATGATCTTGGAGGTCTTTTCCAACCATAATGATTCTATACGATTAACACATAGGAGACTTATGCCACACTGGAGTATTGGAGTACCTCTGGAGCAGTAAAAACAATCCTCTTACAGATATCTAAACCATACCAACACTTCTAACCTTGGTGATTCTATGATGGAACAGCATGAAGCTGTGACAGGGGAAGTTCAGGTTGCATATCAGAAAAAGGCTCTTCACCAAGAGGTGGTCAGACACTGTAGAACAAGCTTCCCAGGGAAGTGGTAATGGCACTGAGCTGGAAGAAGCATCTGGAAAACTCTCTCAGTCATATGGTCTGATTTTTGGGTGGTCCTGTCTGGACCCAAGAGCTGGACTCAGTGATCCTTATGGGTGCCTTCCAACTTGGAATACACTATGTTTCTAATATACCCATACAGCATTTATGGCAAACAACAACATTGGCCATTCTCTCTGCAAGTTGTTATCTATACACATGGACTCACATAACACGCAACAGTAACTTGCAGTAAAAGGAGCAGACTACTTGCTCCTTTAAGATGGTTTCATTGGAGCAGGCACTAGACACAAAAATAATACATTGTAAATATATTTACTGTAGGGTATATTACTTAAACTAGGGAATCTGCCCAAGTTAATCATAAAATCAGATCCAAACTATTAGTTGACAGGCAGAAATCTGTTCCTATTGGATGTATGAAGTACAAACTGATCTTTCATCTTATCTCTAGGATTATTCAACACATCTGAGAATATTCAGTATAATTAGTTTCTACACAGATAAAATGAGAAACGCAATGGGATATTCAAAACATAGTTAAGGTAGAGAATACGTCCAAATCAGACTTAGAGAAATGATATGCAAATAGATTATCCATAATTCAAATAGGCTAGAAATCACTCAAGAAAAAAAATGACACTAGACAACCTTTTCTGCTTGTGGCTTATGAGCCATTCTTGTGGAGTTCTTCCCTGATAATAATTGGACTTCATCTTCTTCGTGTTAACTACTCATTCAAAACGAAAGATAGCATGAAGTTAGGGTCAAGAAGCAGAAGGGAGAAGTCTTACCAGGAAATAGAAGTAACAATTGCTAAGGGATGAACAGTCAGCATATCTGTTTTACCAGATTTGAATACTAGAACTGCTCAGGTCAGTCTTAAGTGAACAGGTCATTTCGTCTAACCTTACTCAAACCATCATGAGAAGTCAGACTACCCCGACAAGCAGGAAACAATCTGGTCTCCATCACATCCCTCCCTAATTCAAAACTAGAATTTAGGCATTAGAATTAAGTTCATACAAAAACTACTCTAAAAATTCTGACAAAACTAGCACACAAACACACTGCTATAAACACAAGAACAAACAACTGAATATGACCATAGACAGGAAAACTAAGAGAAAGTGATTATTGCTAGCATTTCCTTCTTCTGGTCAATAATGGAAAGAAGAAACTGGGAAGACTGACCACACTTCACCCTTTATGCCTAGCTAGAAACTGTACCAGAACAAGAGGAGATATTTCATGAACAGTGATAGTCATTGATCGTGTAACGCAGAAACACAAGAAATAGAAATATGTTTGGGTAGGCAGTAATTTCTCCCCCAAAAAATTATTTCAGTGGAAAGTTGTCATGATACCTTCATGAATAATGATTTTTAAAGTCAACAAAAGGAGTATTAGAAGTGAGAGTATAGTGGGGGGAAAAAAAAAAAATCACCTTTTTGAGCATCTTTCCACACAGTTTTTCGATTATTCTCATAATTTTTATTCAACCAAGTGAGGATGATTCGTTCATATGGAGAATATATATTACTGGATAAAATTTCTGAGTTTATTCTTGGCACGTTCTGCATCTTTTCCAAATTGATCAGATCAGCAGTATTATGTGAAGAAACACGTGGTAGAACAAACACCTGGAATTAGAAAAAGTGTTTTAAACACAAACTGCACAAAGAACTATTTCCAGTCAAATGATTAAAAAGTAGCATTTCAAACTCCAAAAGTTTTCTAGTTTAGTAAATATTTTAGAAATAGCACATAGCATACATGTATGACAGAGAACAGATCTGCTGAGGTTTTATGGAATCCTTTTACTTCCTTAAACAAAAAAAAAAAATAGAAGTTTTCAAAATACTATGTTTCCAACTTTTTCCAAGTTTTGATGAACTAGCTGATATCAGTGAACCATGCCATATTCCACGAAGAACTGTGCATAGTCTAAGAAAAAAAAGTATTAATTACTGAACTACTAAACTCATCTCCAATGCAATCTATAAGCAGTCTTGAAATGATATAGTTCATGGCACAGATGATCCTTTAGATCCAGATTACACTAACAGTTTCTACTGAAAAAATCTGCTATATCTACAGTAAAATTCTTCATACTCAGAGGTCATTGATTATGTCTTGCATGAACCCACATTAAAAAATTTAGGAAATTATATATACTGTATATATTATGCAGTATACAAGAAAAATAAACAAGTTAAAATCAAAATTTGTACACCATACTTCTATTTTTTTTTTCCAAATTGAAATAACAGGTCTGACAACCCTGTCCAGTGACTAAGAGCATCAAGGACCATGGCCATAAATGGGAGCTACACTAATTCCATGAAGAGAAGCCTGAAATCAGAATGGAACCAGCTTGCACCCCTTTTTATAACTGTTTCCCTTCATATTAGCAGTTTGTAAAAAAGGCATCGGTTTCTGGAGCCAAGGTGATAAAATTTTTTAATCCCTCCATTCGCTACAGACGGAGAGGAACTCTCATTAAGTATAGCACAGCTACAGTCACATAACTTTGAAGTCCCTACGCATATACCTGGATATCTTTTTTCCAGATGACATGAAGGATTGTCATCATTGCTTTCAACTTTGTGTGAAAAAAACCTTTTGTGACAAACTAATACATAAAACACAGTTGACTATTAACATACATGAGACCAAACTATATCATCCATCATTGTTTAATTACAATAAAAGAAAATTGAGTCACTTTGAAGCATTTCAGTTCAGCATAATCTAGTACCATGCAAACATATCTGAACTAACTTAATTTTAGCTTGTTTAGAAATATTTTGATTTCTCTCCATGATAGTTAATTGAGATGAATATGACTATCTTAAGAGAGAAAGAAATCTTTTGATTTTACATCATTACTGTCAGATAACAATCTGAACAACAACAAAAGAGAAAGTAAATAAATACTTTCTGCCTTTCCTAAACTGCAGTGTCCTTGCAGGTCAATTTATTACAATGTTCCTCCATCAGTATCAACTGACATTCTATCAAAAGAATCAAAACAGGAAAGAGTAATGGCAACTGCACTTAAGAGAAAATACAAAATGTTGTTTACCTATAAAACATTCTTTTACTGTCTTTTACCAAGAAAGTTCAAACCATTCATAACCCAAGATGCCAATGTCTAAATTCCTGTTTAGACACTGTTGAAGGACCAGAGAATTAGCATGCAGTACACCATATAAAAAAAATTTCAGATATAAGGTCAGGAAATGTTAATACTTTTAACTATGAAAAACATCCTCATTACTACATGTTCAGTATATCTAAAGACTATCTTTCTTGAAAAACTAACTTGACCCAAGGTTAAAAAACTGATTTTATTGTTGGTCCATATCTTTCCATTATGTTTCAAATGTTTGGAATGCCAGCAGCATCTCAGCCCATGCTCATAAAGAAAGCTACAAGTATACCTTTATTACCCTTTGTTCTCCACAGGTTATGCCTTTTATTTTTTTTCAGAATAAACTTGATTTTCCATTTCTACAAGCTAGAGTTATGTGTATGTTTATTCCTCTGGAAATTCTGCAGTAATAGAAGATTTTGTAATAGGAAAGTGGGCCATAGTGCATCAGGCATGGACACGAAAGCAGTAAGAGATGACATTCTGGTTGATAAACAATACTATACTTATTTCCAAAATCAAATTGGATAACAGAACATCTCTCATGAATAGATGAATTACTTCAACATTTTCTTAAAATTGCAGCATGCTATCTGACAAGGAAAGGATTCTGTTTCATCTTATCTCAATGGCAATCACTAAAATGCTTGTCTCTAGTTTCATTTTACTGAAACACCTTTTAAGACATGAAACATTCTCTTAAATTCAGAGTATTTAAATACTAGTCCTAATAAATATTTTTTATATAAAACAATCTTGCTGTCTTGACAGTTCATATCCTGTTTTTCTTTATTGTTCTGATGCTTCCTTTCCAAAGTAAGCAAAAAAATAAATCCTGTTTGGCATCAGCCATGGCCACCCTTATCACAAAACAGGTTTGAATAAGATGATATGAAAGAGAAATTAGAACACTGAATGCCAAGTGACTAGACCCAGGGTAAATTTGTGTAATATTAAGAGTTCTGTTTATTCTTTATTACAAATTGATGAACCTTGAGGTCCCATCCAACCCAAGCCATTTTACGATTCTATGATATTTTACACAATCTTTCAGTATACTTGCAAATCCATTTTCAGTCAACATAAATACATTACCTGTGATTGTTCAAGTGGAGTGCACAGAGTTGCAATCAGATAATCAACTCAAATATTTGATCACGTCTCTTTACTAGACTTTAGTAAGATCCATCTTACCAGAGAAAAATATCCCTTGCTTCTCAGTCACACCTTACACACGTCATCACTTTTTGGCAGCAAGTATGCATTTATGAACAATTGTTTTCAAGGATTAAGTATACAACGAGTAAAATGTCGTCAGAAATCTCCGACAAGCATATTGAGAACTCACTAAAAATTTTCCATTAAACTAGACTGATGCATTAGTTTCACACACAAGCCTAGATTAAATATCTCACAAGTTTTATGTTTTTGTTGCCCACACTTTTTTAATAGAAAGTATGTATTTTAAAAAAAGTTTTGTTATATCATAGAATCCGGCTCCCCCTGATCAGGTGGCCTGTAACAGACTCCAACCACTAGGTCTCCTTTACCGGACCGATCCCTGACTTCAACCCATAAGCTCTCAACCTGGTCATGGCTGTTACACAGACACAGCTCTTCACAATCTATCCACTTCCTAACGTAGAGGGCAACTCCCCCTCCCTTCCTGCCCTGTCTATCCCTTCTGAAGAGGTTGTAGCCCTCAATCAGAGTGTTACAATCGTGGGATTCGTCCCACCACGTTTCCGTGATAGCAACCAGATCATAATTTTCCAAGCACATCACGGTTTCCAGTTCCTCCCACTTATTTCCCATGCTGTGTGCATTAGTGTAAAGGCACTGCAGCTGGGCTTTCCGGCACACTACCTTTCTAGAGGGGCCTTCCCTCAAACTTCCAGAAGAAATCTGAAGTTCTCCCCCACTGCTTCCTAAAGCCCTAATACCCCCTTGTCCATGCTCACGTGTTACCATAGCCACCAACCTCACATCATCCCTTGTGTTCTTCCTACAAAAGGGTGTGTCGTCCTCCTCCTTCCCCCCACAAGACTGTGGGATCTTACTAGCACAAGCCCCTCCCAGAAGCATTGGCTCATTACATACAGGGTCCTTACTAGTGACCCTGGTTTCACCCCCACCCCCCTTCATACCGAGTTTAAAGCCCTTGAACCTCCTCATCTCGTATGTGCCTTATCGTGGTAACCAGGAGAATCTGCTCCGTGATCTTCCCAGGCACAGAGCTGAGGCTCACCGGCCTGTAGTTCCCCGGGTCGTCCTTTCTCCCGTCCTTAACAATGGGAGCAATGTTTCCCTTTTCCCAGTCGCTGGGGATTTCACCCGACAGCCATGATTTTTCAAATACGATGGAGAGCGGCTCGGCAACCACATCACCCATCTCTCTCAGAACCCTGGGATGCACATCATCCGGCCCCAGGGACTCATGTACGCTCAGTTTCACGAGGAATTCTCGGGCTTGTTCCACTGTCACCGTGGGACAGAATCCGCTCCTCTCACCCACACCTCGAGGGTCAGGGTCCTGGCAGACATGGGGAGCCTGACCACCAATGCTCCCTGGTTGTGTGGCTGTGGGGCACTCAGCCCCCTGTGCTCCCTCTCCCCCATAGAGTTCGATGCAAACGCTCACAGGCAGAGTGTTTGCTCACACAAACAATTTATTGGCATCTGCGCACTGGTTGGAGTTCAGGCAGATGGCCAGGCTGTCTCCGACAAACTGCGTCTCTGCCACAGTGCAACATCTGGGCCGCGCTGTGCCGCTGGTGAAGCTGCCTTCAGCCTACTCAAGGTTCAGGAAGGTGCCCGAGTTGTCCAGCTGCAGCCCGAGCAGCATCTCCACAGAGAGGGTTCTCTTGGAGGGGGTGGTCAGCTTGAGCTTGCAGGAGCGCTGGGAGGGCAGCACCGTCAGGTGGCAGTGGCGAGACAGAGGCAGACGCCTCCAAGCCTCCTTCACCTCGTTCTGGAGCCAGAGGGTGGTTTTCTCCACATCCAGGTAGGAGCCCTCGCAGAAGGTCTCGAGCAGGCTGGGCTCCTGTTTCTCTCCCAGCTTGTCCTGAGCGTGGTGGACAAAGCACAGCATGTCCCCCAGCAGCCGCTCCCTCGCGCAGGTGCACTCCAGCTCTACGCGCACACAGGATGTCTTCGCCCACGTCTCCTCCTCGTCGCCCAGCTCCACGTGGAAGGCGTGCCCGGGGGGAGCCCTCAGGGGCACGAGCAGGCGGTAGAGCACGTTGTCTTCACGGGCACTCCACCCTTCGTGGACGCAGGCCACCCCGATAGCTGGCTGCAGCCGTGGCTTGAAGCTGTGGCAAGAGCTTCCCCAGCAGACCTGAAGAAGATCATCCACCAGCTCCTCCACCACCTGGCACTTTTCGGCCATCTGCGCTGCCGGCCAGTGGGTGCCATGGGCCCAAACTCTGCCCAGGGGACACTCCTCGTCACATGACTCACTGTCCACTTCCACCTCCTTGTCCTCCTCCTTGCCTGGGGAGCTTTCCTCCTCGTTGCCACTGCCCGGCTTGCATCTCTTGTTGCGGAGCCAGAAGCCGAGCCCAACAAACAGGACAAGCAGCCCAGCAAAGGCCCAGAGCTGCCAGTGCTGCAAGGCAGCGAAGAGTGGGGCTCCTCTGCCCACTCCGCTCTGCTCCTGCCTCTCCTGGCTCCCCTGTGCCATACTGTGCAGAAGCTGAGCCACATAGGAACTCAGCTGCTGCACTCGCGAGTGCACATACTTGTGCATTCCCACATAAGAACGAACAATTCTCAACCAAAACTGCACGATCACGCGCAGCAAAGCCAGGGCGACGAAGAGCACCCGAGCCATGGCCATTAGGATGTGCACGCTGCACTCACCAAAGGCCTAGGCCGTAGCGAGGCGATGCTGTCTCTTTCACAGCCTCCTGACACGCCCCGCACTGTGACTCGTCCTGCTGATGTCACAGACACTGCAGCGTGTCACACCGCTGCACTCCTCCCCTCTCCTCAGGTGGTGTCTAAACCTAAGTGGAGTTAAGTAGCACAGGAGCATCTAGATTTCTGCAATGTTACTTTATTATGTGAATAAATGCAAAAGAAAAAAGGAATGCAATCTCCACATGAACAAATTCTTTAACACCTCTCCTTTCCATTCCTCTGTAGTGTTGCAATATTCTCAAGTTGCCACCATCCCTTCCAATGCATTTCCAACGAGATCTTCCCCCAGTCTGTATAAACCCCTGGGGTTGCCCCGGCCCAAGTGCAGCACCTTGCTCTTGGCCTTGTTGAACCTCATTAGGTTCACGTGGGCCCACTTTTCCAGCCTGTCCAGGTCCCTCTGGATGGCTTCCCTTCCCTCCGGTGTATCGACTGCACCGCTCAGCTTGGTGTCGTCTGCAAACGTGCGGAGGGTGCACTCAATGCCATCCTCTGTGTCACTGATGAAGATGTTGAAGAGCACTGGTCCCAAGACGGACCCTTGGGAGACACCACTTGTCACCGGCTTCCACCCAGACACAGAACCGTTGATCACAACCCTTTGGCTGCGCCCAGACAACCAGTTCTTAATCCATCAAACAGTCCAACTTTCAAATCCGTACCTCTTCAATTTAGAGAGAAGGATGTGGTGAGGGACCACATCAAAGGCTTTGCAGAAGCCCAGGTAGATGACATCCGTTGCCCTTTCCCTGTCCACCCATGCCACCACTCCATCACAGAAGGCCACCAGGCAAGATCTGCCCTTGGTGAAGCCATGCTGGCTGTCTCAGATCATAGAATCACAGAATCACAGAATGGCCTGGGTTGAAAAGGACCTCAAGGATCATCGGGTCTCAACCCCCCTGCTAAGTGCAGGGTCGCCAACCACTAGACCGGGCTGATCAGAGCCACGTCCAGCCTGGCCTTGAATGCCTCCAGGGACGGAGCGTCCACAACCTCCTTGGGCAACCTGTTCCAGTGCATCACCACCCTCTGTGTGAAAAACTTCCTTCTAATATCTAACCTAAATCTCCCCTGTCTCAGCTTAAAACCATTCCCCCTTGTCCTATCGCTATCTACCCTCACAAACAATCGATCCCCCTCCTGTTTATACGCTCCCTTCAAGTATTGGAAGGCCACAAGGAGGTCTCCCCGGAGCCTTCTCTTCTCCAAACTAAACAAGCCCAGTTCCCTCAACCTTTCCTCATAGGAGAGGTGCTCCAGCCCTCTGATCATCTTGGTCGCCCTCCTCTGCACTCTTTCCAAGAGCTCCACATCCTTCTTGTGCTGGGGGCCCCAGGCCTGGACACAGTACTCCAGATGGGGCCTCACAAGAGCCGAGGAGAGGGGGACCACCACCTCCCTCTCCCTGCTGACCACTCCTCTTTTAATGCAGCCCAGAACATAGTTGGCCCTCCGGGCCGTCAGCGCACACTTCTGGCTCATGTCCAGCTTCTCGTCCACCAGGACACCCAAGTCCCTCTCCGCAGGGCTGCTCTCAAGGAGTTCTTCACCCAGGTTGTATAAATACCTGGGGTTGCCCTGGCCCAAGTGCAGCACCTTGCTCTTGGCCTTGTTGAACCTCATTAGGTTCACGTGGGCCCACTTTTCCAGCCTGTCCAGGTCCCTCTGGATGGCTTCCCTTCCTTCCAATGTATCGACTGCACCGCTCAGCTTGGTGTCATCTGCAAACTTGCTGAGGGCACACTCAATTCCATCATCTATGTCACTGATAAAGACATTGAAGAGCACCGGTCCCAGGACTGAGCCTTGGGGGACACCACTCGTGACCGGCCTCCACCCTGACATAGAAACATTTATCACAATCCTTTGGCTGCGACCAGCCAACCAGTTCTTAACCCACCAAACAGTCCATCCTTCAAATCCATACCTCTCCAATTTGGAGAGAAGGATTTGATGAGGGACCCTGTCAAAGGCTTTGGAGAAGTCCAGGTAGATGACATCCATCACCCTCCTCCCATCCACCGATGCTGTCACTCCATCGTAGAAGGCCACCAGATTGGTCAGGCAAGATCTGCCCTTGGTGAAGCCATGCTGGCTGTCTCGGATCGCCTCCTTGTCACGTATGTGCCTTAACATGTCTTCTAGGAGGATCTGCTCCATGATCTTCCCAGGCACAGAGCTGAGGCTTACCGGCCTGTAGTTCTCCGGGTCATCCTTTCTCCCTTTCTTAAAAATGGGAGTAATATTTCCCTTTCTCCAGTCACTGGGGACTTCACCGGACAGCCATGATTTTTCAAATATGATGGAGAGCGGCTCGGCAACCACATCAGCCATGTCTCTCAGAACCCTAGGATGGATATCATCCGGCCCCATGGACTTCCACACATTCAGTTTCATGAGGAGGTCTCAAACTTGTTCCACTGTTACAGTGGGACAGAATCCGCTCCTCTCACCCACACCTCGAGGTTCAGGGTCCCGGCAGACACGGGGAGCCTGACCACCAGTGAAGACCGAGGGAAAGCACTTATTGAGCACCTCAGCTTTTTCCATGTCTGAGGAAGCCACTTCTCCATCCTCATTTAGCAGAGGGGGAACAATCTCCTTGACCTGTCTCCTCCTGCCTATGTACCTGTAGAACCCCTTCTTTTTTCACATTATTATTTATTATGTTATTTTTCACATCCCTAGCCAAGTTTAGCTCTACCTGTGCCTTGGCTTTCCTGATCCTATCTCCACACATGCGGACAACAGCCCTATATTCCTCCCAGGCTACACAACCCTGCTTCCACTTCGCATACATTTCTCTCTTTTCCCTCAGTTTAAGCTGCAGGTCCTTGCTCAGCCATGCCGGTCGCCCACCTCCTCTGCTCGACTTCTTTTGCTGGGGAATGGAGAGCTCTTGCGCTCTCAGGAGGGTGTCCTTAAAGACCTGCCAGCTCTGCTCTGTTCCTACGCCCTTAAGGATAGTTTCCCAGGGGATCCCACCCAGCAGTTCCTTGAGCAGCTGGAAGTTCGCTCTCCTGAAGTTCAGGGTCCTGACTTTACTCTTTGCCAGGCCTGCATTCCTCCAGATCACAAACTCCACCAGGACATGATCGCTACAGCCCAGGCTGCCTCCAATCTTAACCCCTCTAATGCTCTCCTCCACGTTGGTGAGCACCAGGTCCAGTAAGGCTTCACCTCGGGTTGGTCCATCTAATACCTGGACCAGGAATTTATCCTCAACAGACTCCAGGAATCTGCTGGACTGTCTGCTGCCCGCCTTTCCACTAACCCAGCAGATGTCCAGGTGGTTGAAATCCCCCATCAGGACAAGAGCCCGCAAACGCGACACCTCCTGCAGCTGGAGCAAGAAGGCCTTGTCAACAGGCTCCCCCTGATCAGGTGGCCTGTAACAGACCCCAACCACTAGATCTCCTTTACCAGACTGATCCCTGACTTTAACCCATAAGCTCTCAAATGTATGTATATACATACACATTAACTATATGCTGTATTTTAGATGCAGCCCAAGGTTATTCCTCTTCTCTCAATGCAGCCCAGGCAAGCCAAAAGGTTGGACATCCACAATCTAGACCAAACTCCTTGCTTAAAGCTGTATCAGCTAGAGTGCATTGCTAGAACATGTCCAGCTGAGTTGGGATTTCTCCAGGGATGGAGACTCCACAGTTCCTCTGGGCATTCTGTTCCAGTGTGGAACCAGCATTGAAGTAAAAAAAGTTTTATTATGTTTAAATGAAATTTCCTGTATTTCAGTTTGTGCCACTGCCTTTTGCTGTGCCACTGCCTTTTGCCGTGCCACTGTTCACCACTGTGGAGAGACAGGATCTGTTCTCTTTACACTTTATTTACAATGTGTGTAAATAGCTGAAGATTCCTCTGGAATCTTCAGTTCTCCTGGCTGAACAGTCACAGCTCAGTCTAATTCTCTTTGTGTAGTAGCTGAATCAATTCCCTTAACCATCTTTAGAAATCTTCAGCGGAGTCACTCCATTACAACCATTTCTTTCTGAAGAGCCCATATAATATTTGTGTTTTTAAAATATTTCCAATCCTTTTGAATAGAATTAATTAAATATTTTCAGGCATGCAAATATTACCGATCACCTGTGAGCACATCGGGTTTACTTTGGAAAATATGACTCAAACATCCAAAGTATTTCTCTCTCATCATCAAAAAAAAAAAAAAAATACAGTTGTGGAGGTCCATACTGATCATGTTCCTTAGTGGAAATAAATATTACAAAAATGCTTATCTATTTAAAAATTCCACTCTAATAAAAGGTGATAAATACCATGGTTTTATATATGTCTAGCCAACAAAGTATTTCCAGTGAAAAGAGTTTCTAAACAGAATAATCAAAAAGTATGGCATGGTTTTCTTTTTTGTAATTAAAGATCTATACAACTTTTAATCCTACAAGACACAGAGTATTCTAACATAGTATTTCCTAATTTAAACATGTTGCCACGCTGCTGATTTCAGGACTAAGAAAATGAAAGTGTTCTCATTTAAAACAATCTCTTGAGTATCCTAAAGATCTTTAAAACATTTTCTTTTTGCCATCAGGTCTTCAGAATTTAAGTAGCAAAAGTACCTGCAATTTACCTTGTACACCTGCAATAGCACATCTGTCCAAGCTTGTTTGCTGATTGTCTCAAATACACTGTCCTCCAGAATTAACAGTTGTTTGTTGCTAAATATTACTAAGTTTTTCTCAACTCCTTTTTTCGAGTTAGCTGCATGAGCCTTCAGATAAAGGAGAAATTATTATTTTCAATATTAATTTCAACAGTTTGGATAGGAAATTCACAAGAGAACAATAATCAATCAATGGTATACATGACTGATATGCTTGCTGTAATGCAATAGTGATCAGCTAGAACCATTTCTTATTCAACACTATCTCAAGAATAAGAAGGTCATTACAGAATTGACAGGAGCTGAAGGCAGCAATCAGAACAAAGAAGCAACACAATGGATATTTTTAATAAAATAGAAAAATAGGCAGAAAGCAGTAAAATTAATTCCATTTTGAAAAAATGGATTACTGTTAGAAACTAATAGCAGGTACCAGAAAGAATAGAAGAAAAAATCTGGGAGAAGGAGATGAATATCAGCATCAACTTGAAGTTCTGTTCACTCTTACACATGTGCTTACATTTATTCAATACAAAATAGTCACCACGGTAGGATTACTCTTGGTCCACATAGAATTTCTGTTAGGTTTTGAAAAACTAATACTTGCACGGGGTCTTTTAAAAAAAAAAAAAGAAAAAAATTAACAAAAAATACAAGCCTACCTGCAGCACAGCTTGCATTTTAGTCCACTTCTTATAATCATCAGGTTCAAATAGGTATTCTGGAATAACATGGGGAAGACTTGCTCCTCGGCTTCTAAAATCATAAAGAAAATCTTTATCTAGAAAATCTTCTAAAATCATAAAGGAAAAAGTTAATAAGTACGCAGGATAACACTTTCCAAGGGTAGTTAAGTTTTTCAACTTATTTAATCTATGTATAAGCTATTCTATCTGCGTACACTTGGGATGAATGATCCAGTTTTATTAACTGCTTAATAGATAGCTCCTATTTGTGACATTTGTTCTCACTTCCAGTGTCTACAAGTATCTGATGCTAAAAGCAAGATGCTTATAAGGTTTAGTGAGCATGGTAGCGATGGGTTGGATTAGATGTTCTTAGTGATCTTTTCCAACCGTAACGATTCTATGATTCCTTACGAGAATTGCTCCTTCATAAAGAATGACACTGAAAAGAACCAAAATACAAAACACATTTCCATGTTTAAGCCAAAGGACCATTATTACACAACATTAGTAGAATTAAAACTTTATGATGCTTTTGTCTGCCTGTGGAACTGATACCAGAAGTCTTATGGGTGTAAAAAACGGGTATTTCAAAATTCTGTTCGTTGTCACATTGACCTGTCATCTGCTCAGGTGACTAATAAATGCAATAAAAAAATGCAGTAAAAAAATGCAATTGCAATAAATAGCAAGAACACTACAAAAATCAGTTGAAGGAATAATATTTATAAATTCATACATTACTGGAAAGAGGTAGAAATATTTTCTCAGGATAGGGATAGCGCAAAAGTTTCCTAATTCCTAGGTCAGAAAAATTCTTGTAGCATATCTAGATTTGCATCACTCTCTGTGTTTTCAAAACAGCTAATGTGAAAATAATTGGATGAGCTTTTCTTGTTATATAACCACTTCCTCACACAAATGAAGTAATCATACTTTTCTGGTACCACACAGACCAAAATTTGATTTGCTTTGTACATGAAAAGTCATACAGTATAGACAGTTTGAAATTAGAAGTATGACGGCTTATTTCTCACCCCACTGAATAATGTTTTTGTCTCCGTATTTTATATAGTGACACTATCAGATTATTGAAATTTTATGTTTCATAAAATTATCCAGCATGTTTCTTAAAACAGAAATATTTAATCAGGGATCCAAAATAGGATCAAGTTAGTAGCCTGGTTCTAAAACTCAAAATGTCTGATATTCCCATTTTCAGTTAAATCATAAGCTCTGTTCTCTGAAATCCCTCCAAAATTTCAGTTCTTTCCAAACACTAAAAGGAGGAAACAACACAACTTTCATCTTTTCAGATGCAACTTACATAGCAATGTTATATATCATCATTGCATGAAGCTGCAACAGGCGAGGGTCAGATTGGCAATTAGGAAAAGGTTCCTCACTGAGAGGGTAGTCAGGCACTGGAACAGACTCCCCAGGGCACTAGTCACAGCCCTAAACCTGTCAGAGCTCAAGAAGCATTTGAACAGCACTCTCAAACATAGGGTTTGATTTTTGGACGGTCCTGTGTGGAGCCAGAAGTTGGACTTGAGTTTGTTGCTCTTCATCTTTTTCAGCCACCTAGACAGTGAGATTGTGTGCACTCTCAGCAAGTTTGCTGATGACATCCAGCTGGGGGGTGCAGCTGATACAACAGAAGGAAAGAATGCCATCCAGAAGGACCTGGACAGGCTTGAAAAGTGGGTCCACGTGAACCAAATGAGGTTCAACAAGGCCAAGTGTAACGTACTGCACCCTGGTCAGGGAAATCCCAGACATGATTACAGACTAGGAGAATTCATGGAGAGCAGCCCATGGGGAGAAGGACTTGGGGGTCCTGGTGGATGAAAAGATCAACATGAACCAGCAGCGTATGCTTGCAACCTGGAAAGCCAACTGTATCCCAGGCTGCATCAAAAGAGAAATGGCCAGCAGATCAAGGGAGGTGATTGTTCCCTTCTACTCTGCTGTACTCTTGAGGCTTCATCTGATGTCCTGCATCCAGGTCTGGGGCCCCCACTACAAGAAAAATGTGGAGCTACTCAAGCAAGTCCAGAGGAGGGCCACAAATTAATTTTACTTATACTGAAAATGCCCGTTTTGTTTTGTTTTTTTTCTTAATTGCCACAATAAAGTACCAAATAAGCTTTTTGATAGCAAGAAAAATAAAACTGATTCTTGGAACATTGTTTGTAACAGTGAAAACATCCTCCTGCTTCAGTAGCCAACAAACTTGAAAGATGAATTACACATAATTTGAACCATGCTGACCAGAAAATAGTAGTTGGTGGAAGAAAGTTGAAAGCTGTATCTCTATTCTCTGCATGTTCTCCTGGGCTTCCACAGGATGGAATGTTGCACTTTCCACAAATCATAATGAATAGGCAGGGATGGCAGATGATAGATTAATTGCTCATCTCTAGGCTGACTCTTGCTGTCCTACCATCTTTAAATACAGCTGTACCAGTAGTACAAACATCTGACATTTTTTAAACAGGATCAAAAAGCACTATTAAATAGCGACTGTGAAGAAATGTAAGTATCCTAGGTAAAGCTTAAATGCACCAGTAGGAAAAGAATATCCATAAAGAACAAACTTTGGAGAAATCTGTTAGGACTCAAAGTAGACTAGGCAAAAACTAATAGGATATAGTAATACTAAGCATCAGTTCAATCATCTAGCAGAAAATGCATACAAACACAAGAGTCCAGCTAGGTCTAGTTCTCTGTACCAACTCATGCAGTTTTGCTAGGATGGCTATTGATTATGTCTTCATTTCCAGTGATCAGACATCATTCATCGATGCATTTGTTTACAGAGATACTCCTTCAGCCTTGACCAACTGGCTACTGTTCCAATTCTGCTCTGAAGGTGTGAGTTAGCAGACAAAACTCAGTAAGACTAAAGGCTCTTTTTAAAATCCCAATTAACTGCATTGAAAACAAATTAAGTATTTCTTTACAATTGCTGTTGCAATTGGGATTGACTCACCCTAAAATTTGTAACTTTAAAGTAAGCAATTAACACCATGCTTTAGATCAAGAGTAGCAAACTCTGTATTTTTATCTCACTTCATAGATCAGGTTTGTAAGAGATGCTTTACATCAAAATATGCTGTTGAACCATCCAAAAGCATGAGATGACATCTAGTCTTTGTTGAAGTACAGCATAATCTAACATCGAGACGCCGGGTCTCACTCAGAGCTATTTGCATATCCAATTCCTTGTCTTAACTAAGAAGCATAGCAAGGTATTCTGCAGAAGAACAAAACAGAATTAGTTTCAAGATGCAATACTAAATCTGCCTGAGTTCCCTGGAAAATCTTGATGGGAACACCAGACACAAGAGCCAGCAGACTCCACTAGTAGAAAATGTTGGACCAAGGTAGCATTGCTGCAAAAGCATCCCATGAAAATTCAAAGAAACTCCTAAACAGACTGTTAGAAATAACATGAAGCATAAGGTATGCAAAACAACTGCCTCCTTGGAGCTGCTATAATATAAAAAAGATAAGGTATATGGGAAGACTTTTCTGGCTGACCTCCTTGGAAAAATATTTCCTCTTGTGCTGCTCATTCTCAATGTTATGAATAAATGTTTGCATTTCTCAATTAATTTTTTTTTAAATAAATAAGGTAAAGAGACATTCTATCTCACTATTTCTCTGAGGTACAATGACATTTGAAGTTAGACAGAAGAAAAAAAAATTAAAGTCTATGTCAGTTTGAGAGGGACCTATAAAATCCCAATGCTAAGGGTGAAGGACCCTGAAAGGCACATCAGATTCCATCTCAAAGATTAGTATAGTCTCTCCGGAGAGGAACTGAACAGAATGAGTTGATCTGCCTACTGAAATTTAGGACTGTTAATAAGGGTAACAGGATTCAGAAGAGGAAGCACATCTTGAAGTTGCTCTTGACAATTTTCCTAGGAATATTAACTTGACATCAGACCTAAGTTAGTGGCAAACAGAAGGCTTTTCTTAGGTCAGAATTAAAGAACTTTTTTTGTCCCATTGATCTCAGAAAAACAACAGTATACTAATTAAATAGATAAGAAAATCTCTTGAATCCACTTAGAGAGCTGTTCAGTATTGTATTTCCACACACTCGATGCCTTGATGTCTGGAAGGATGTAACACTCCTTAAGAAGAATCAGCAGGGTGTCATTAATAATACAATGGTAAAACATTCTTAGCAGTCCATTGCCTAATAACTACAGACTTTAAGATACAATGGGAAAATATGTTGAGATGTATCCCTCAATTCTTTTACTTAGTATCAGAATGTACACTGAAGTGGTGAAAACAACAGGAATATGTAAGCATTTGTTCTCATTACTGAAGAAAGCCAAAGATATCGTTCTGACACTGCTGCCATGATTCTTCCAAATCATCTGCCACTACGTTATCAATGATGCGCAGAAGAATACTGTTCTGCCTCTTTTTAAAAAGTTGCAGATAAGAATCCAATGTTACTGGACACAGAGGAAATCTTTCTTTCCTTCCCTGCTACTGTTATAAGCAATCTAAAAGGCAGTATTTTTTTTACCATGCCTTGGTTGCTCTACTAAAATGGTTATCAGCAATACTGCTATCAAAGTAAAGATTCAGACAGCTTTTTCTTTTTTTTTAATTTATTTTAAAATAGTTAAATTTAATAAGCCATGCACAGCATTTTTACAGTCTTCCATCAGGCTTTTTGATTCACTGCACTGAGTAAGCTTACAGGATCTAATGAGATGATTTAGCATTTCAAGGAAGGTGGAATCATTGAAAGTACACTTCTATAACAGAAGAAAACTGTTTGAGATAATGGTAGATAAACAGCCCAGTTTCCCATATCCATGAAGTTTTTAAAAGTTGGAATTTACCACTCTTATGAATAGTTCTGTTGATAGGTACCCTGGAAAAATACTTGCTGACAGCACCACATTCACTTCTATTCTGTTCTGAGACCTGAAACATGAGAAACATACACCAGCAGACACAAGTATATTGCTACAGCTTCTGACCTTTCTGTTATATGAGAAGCAATGTACATTGGCCTCATTATAAGTTCGGATACAACTACAAGAGCAATGAGGCTTGTGAAGGGCTTGGAGAATATGCCCTATGAGGAGCGACTAAAGGAACTGGGGCTGTTTAGTCTAGGGAAGAGGAGGCTGAGGGGAGACCTCATTGCTCTCTTCAAATACCTGAAAGGTGATTGCAGCGAGAGTGGGGCTGGTCTCTTCTCACTGGTGACAGGTGACAAGGCAAAATGGCCTCAAGCTGCGCCAGGGGAGGTTTAGGTTGGATATCAGGAAAAACTTCTATACAGAAAGGGTTGTTAAGCACTGGAACAGGCTCCCCAGGAACGTGGTTGAGTCACCATCCCTGAATGTGTTTAAAAACTGTTTGGATGTGGTGCTCGGGTATATGATTTTGTGGTGGGTTGTTAGTTAGGGTAGTATGGTTAGGTTGCAGTTGGACTTGATGATCTTGAAGGTCCTTTCCATCCTGAGCAATTCTATGATTCTATGGTTACTACCCATTATTTTCAGATGAAGAGCTTGCATTAAGGATAGTAAGTAAATAGATCTTAGATTGCAGGACAGCCCCTTGAGCACTACTGAGGTGCTAAAAAGATGCATAAATGCAGGATTTGAGGGCTTCAGATGATCTTTCAAGATTTCATAACATTAGACTTTCTCTGAAAGTAATTGTCTTCCATTTCACAGCAAAAGACAAGGATAAAGAAGAGTTTGTCAATTTTTATTTGCACCATCTTTCACAGGTGTTCCATTTTACATGATAAAATAAGACTGCCAGAGAAGGTTGATAGTATCTAAGACTGCTCAGCAGCAGGAGTAATTTTCTCATTTCTTGGTGTTATTAATATGAAAGACAACTACATTACAACACGTTCAAAAGGTATTGCTAAAGCCAGTGATTACTGGATAACTTGCATCAGTGAGATAACAAAATCATTCATAGCAAATCTGATCTGATTATCTATTCAGTCTAAAGAATCAGGTTAACAGACATCTTCTTTCATAACTGAAGGAGCAGAGTTCCTCCAGAGTCCCTGCGTCAAATGTAACACTATCAAAGGATATCTCAGTTAGTGATACCTGCAGAGGATACCTTAGTAAAAATTTATTAAAATTTATAAAGCAGAAGTCTTGCATCACAAAAGATGTGGCATAAAAGAGTCCCTAAACCTACAGTTTAGTTGGAATTACATTTGAACAACACTAATAAAAGGTGGGAAATGACAGAAATTTTATCACACATGTACTTACTTAAGGAAAGTAAGCAACGTAGAATACTGCCAGTGGAGCTGTAACATTCGTTCAACTGGATCAAGGGGCAATGATTGGTTCAATGTAATGCCTGGTAACGACTGTCCGCTCAGGTGGAATAACATGTTGTAAATAGTACCTTTGTCAAGATTGTGTTTAAAAACCTTTTCTTGGGAAGAAGTCATTTGGACTTTACAGACATCACTAAGAGAGAAAAAGTTTCAGATATTATTCTTTTAAATGAGCAACACAATCTAACATTAAATTATCATTAACAATGATAAATTTAATAAGATACACAAATAGCGGCAAGAAGGCTGACAAGTGCAGTACTTTTTCCTTTCCACAGAATTTTTATAAGAAGGTAAGAATTTTGAATTTCATGGAATAGTTAATAATTTTATTTGAAATATTTCATAAATAAAAGACTGTTTATCACTGCTTTCCACCAAACCTAACTGATTTCTATCATGTTTATAAATGCCTACACGTGTCCCAGGAGAATGGCTTCTACATTAGCAAATACCAAAACAGACAGGATCAACTAAGTGATGCCACTAAAGCCAACATATTTCCAGAGTGTTTGCAGAACCGTTGATTATTAAGTTTGCTTTCCCACCTGTTTCTTATGTGGGGGAAAAAAAGAAAAAAAGACAACGTTGGAAAGTTATATATGCTAACAAAGGAGAGACAGTTGATAGAACTGTGCTCATTCTGGGAGGAAAATAAATTTCAGAAAAAAAGGGTGACACCTAGTTCTAGCTGCATATTTCACATACACTGCACTGTGATATGAGAGCACTGTCTTTAGAAACATATTTCTGAAAATGAAAAATAACACCTAAACGACATGTTTATATACATAAACAGATGCTACAATCTTAATATAGGACTGTGCATTAGACTGTGTCTATATTCCTCAGATCATATACAATATATCTTTATATATCATTAGGCAGACACTAGTTAGCTCTATGCAGATATGAATTACCTTCTCAATGAATGTGGTATTGAAATGGGATTTGGTCCCTTAGACCAGCCAAAGAGAGTGAACCAATTCTGAACAGCAGTTACAGTTTTCTGAAAGATGATCTCTTCTTTGTCTTCATTAGAAGAAAATGGTAATTCAGATTTATTTTCACTCTCATCACTTTGACTGTCAGTTTCGCTCTCTTCACTCATCTCAGCACTTTCATCATTTTCAAGAGTAATATCTGACTCTGGATGACAGAGGGAAAAAAGAAAAGAAGAAAAAGGAAAAAGAAACAAAAAGATTCCTTATTTTCCTATCTTGATCTGATATAAAAATAGCATTTTTTTTTAAAACACAATAGTTCTCAGAAAATAAAAAAAATTGTCAATGACTAATGATCAATTTATTTCAAGAGTAAACTATGTTAAGTGATGTGTATATGTCTTGGGTATAGAAAAAAATGTATTTTTGGGATGTAATTTCACTTAAGAAGTTATAATCCATACAGAAAAAAAATCAGACAAGGCTTTCAAAACAACAGACAGAAATCATAAAAATCTCACATGCGGTTCCAGCAGCTACTGCTTTACCAACTAGTCAATGATAGTTCCTCACCCTAACCACAGAACATGGCTCGGTAACTGAGTTGTGTTCCAACAGTTTATCAGGCATTGTATAGGTACAGTTGAGCCTATTCCGGGACCAGTAAGTCTTCAGATTTTTCTCCCTTGCTAGGTCTTCTCTCTCCTCCATTTTGATCTGGTTAAAGCTTAGATTGCGTACTATTACTAGGTTTTGGTACAAAAATATTATAGCATAAAGGTAACAGTACAATCTAGCACAAATAGCTTAGATAAAATACACCTTCAGAGATGAAATCAACATTACTATTGCAGTTTTATTGTCTCACTGAATGATGCAAAAATAAACTAGTTAATACCTTGCACAGTGAAAAAAAAAAAACTGGTTAGGATTTATGGAGAAAGAAAAGTAATACAATGCAATGCAAGCAAGAACAGAGAACCACGTCCTTAATAAGATGATCATGCAGATAGATCTGTTTGTGCAGTTTGGCTGGCTGACAAGGTTATCTTCCTATCTTGTCATTGACCCTTTGCCAGAGATTATTGCCTTTTCATATCTGAAACTGTGTTGTTCTTTTGAACACATCTTACATCATTCCACTACAAATGAACCATGTTGACAGAGCTAATTTTTAATATATTTAACTAACTTAATTGCCTTGGTTAGACACATTTGTGATCACACAAACATCTGTGTATCTGCATAAGTGGTGGAATCCTACCAGTAATGAAACAGCAGCAGTAACTGCAGCTGTTCTAACTTCCTATCCAGAAAACTAGCAGCTGAAAAAGACGTGAACAGCCTCAGATATCAGTCTCTTGCAACTTCACAGAAGACCTGTTAATCTTAATTCATATGGAGGAGCATCTTAACCAAGTTCCAGTGATAATGCTTGGTTTTACACAGTACTTCATAAATACAGTATAAGTGTTCAAGTCTAGGCTGACTTCTCCATGGTTGGTTAGTTCATGACTACAGAAACAAGCCCTCTGTAGCAACTAATCCCTTAGGTCTGTTCAGTAGTGAATCTTCTGCTGGATCCTCCACGGACATTTGATTGCAAATGAGACCATTATATTACTTGTTTGAATGTTTGTTTTTAAATACTTTCCCTTCTAATTAACCTGTTAAAAGGCATGAGAGTCTTTTCTGATAATATAACGCAGGCCAGGTTTGCCATGGTCTCATGGGAGAGAAAAGCCTTCCCAGTCTTTACTGATCAAACACGCAGAAGCATTTTTAGCAAACGGTATAAATGTGAAATATATTTCTCTAACGTAATAAAAAGTAATAAGCTGAAAAGTAGTTGCAAGAGGTCGAAGAGTTTAAAGCGAACAGCTTTACCATACAGCTGTACCATACCTGACCAGGAATCATACGTTTCAGCAATTAGACCAAAGGAACTTGAGGAAGTACTACTGGAAAGTGATTGTGGTGAAGAAAATGGATGCAGAACAACTTCTCCACTACTGCAGTCTTCATCTATAAAGCAAGATTACAAGCAGCAGTTGAGTATAACACTACTGTCCGTGCTCTAACAGTTTACAAATAGATATCTGCTTTTATACCTTTTATTTTATGCTCCAATTAAATCAAATAACCTCTCACTTGACTCACAGTGAAAATCCCACTTTGGTCATTAGGCTGAGGACAGAAAACATTACCTGCATATTTTTTCCATTAAACATATCATGTACAAGCCAGGTCTGCATACTTGTTATAAAGCAACTATCCTAGGAGTTTCTTCATGACTCAAGCAATTTTCTAGAAACTTTGACTTTTAAATTTAGCTAGTAAAGCAGATCTAATGAAAATCTCAAAAAAAGAAAACACGCGTTGAAACTCTAAGAGGATGTGCTGAATGAATAACTGTCTTATTCTATGTAATAAGCACAGTTAAAGTCTGACTCACAAATATTTCTTTTGACAGTTCTGATTACTGCTGTTTTGTATACTAATTTAGACTCTGATTATAAAACTGAAATGCCAGTGTAACTACTACAGCACTGCAAAGCTTTAACACATACTGACAACAATAGCCCAAATCAACGATCTCTAAAGAGTTATATAAAGTATGCTAGAGATAACATGCTGAATTTCCACTCATTATACTACTAGTAATGATTAGATAAAGCTAATACAGATATTCTATATATAACTAATTTTACTTCATAAAGGTACAGGAAGATTTAAATACAGGATTATTAACAAGTATAAAATGTAGCAATTTAATAGTTTAAACATCCAGAAAACAATACTCCCATTTACTGTTATATGTAGCTTGCTCCAAAAATAACACCTCCTATTCATTTCTGTGGAAACTACAACAGATACAAAGAGCACAGTAACACTAATTGATAGAGAAAATTCTCAGCCGCAAAACACTGTTTTTCAAAGTAGTCACCACCATTAGCTATGCATTTTCACCAGTGGTGAAGAAGAGTCTGCATGCCACACTCAGAAAAGTCTGCATAGCCACCCAGCACTGCTGAAATGCAACTCCCACTGCCTCACTGTGCTCACATCCACTGCTTGGTCTCCTTAAACATTCAGCAGGGGTTGATGAATGTCAGTGGGTGCCATTTTTTCCACATGAAGGAATTCAGTGACACCCCTTTGCTTCATACGCTCCTCCATGTCAGATACCATTGTGTCAGACTGCCCCTCTGCTGCCTTCTGTCACGTGGCAATAACGTGTAACAGAATGTTGGCAGGAAGGTTCAGCCCTTACTGGCATACTACCAACAGCCGCTTCTGATGTCATGAGTCAACATAATAAAATAGAAGGCATTACTTTCAGAGCAGCTCTCACATAAGACATTCTTTACTATATAATTCTGTTGGACACATATACAAAAACCTGAATGATTTTTCAAGTTCTTAAATTTTTCTGGTCTTAAATACCAATTAAAAAATTCAAAACATTCAAAACAAATAGCTTTCTCTTTAGAGTAAATATGAACGTATGTAAGACACAAGATTTTGCTGATTCTGCTTTTCATTTTAAAAAAAAGTCCATGTAAAGGAAAATAAATTTCACAGTGGAACCTTTGGATAAGCACAGGCATGAGGAACTGCATTACTTAATAATTTCCATGTATCTGTGAAAAAATTTATCCTGAGGTCATATATCAGCTCAATTACATTATCAAAAATCAATCCCATCATTTAAATTCTTTTTACTTCTCTCTTTAATCTTTGAAGGCTAAAACCTCTATCAATTTGTGTTTTTAAAGCATTCTCTTTTCTTATTGCATTATTTAAAAAAGACCATATCCTTCCACCAGAAGAAGAATAAATTCCCTAAATACCAATACATAAATAAAGCTCTTCCTTCACAGAACAGATATTAAACATAGAAATAAAAATATTTATAAATAGAAGCACAGGAAATATTCAGAGTGAAAAACATCTCACTTGACTACTCTTCATGAAATACATCTTATAACTAGATGACATAAAACTGGACATGGAACTAGGTTTCAAAATAGGGTGTACCATCAGCATACTAGCTACAGCAAATGCACTAATGTGTACTGTCATCTATCAGAAAGAAGAATGCAGATCATTCTACACTGCAGAGTGGCTTATAATGAGACAACACAGTAACAAATGGCCATTGGTATAGTGCAAGTTTCGTGGTTTAACATGGTATTACTATATTCATGCAGTCATCACTTTGCAGAAGAGCTCTACTGGATCACTCACTTTGAATATATATATACATAAACTCCACCAGGACTTACAAATATTAATGCTAGATCCATGTAGGTTACCCTACAATCTGACCTAACATCCTATAATAGGATCAAAGGGCTCTCTGATAGCTACTTCTGATGTCAGTCTCCAAGCAAAAGAGGAACCAAGTGTGGTTTCAAATGATGTAAACATACCCAAAAGAGAAGGAAAAACTCCGTATGGTTATTTTTTTATTTTTTATTTTTTTTAATTTTTGATTGTTGGCATGGTTATTCACAGGTTTTGGGGCAAAAAACAAAGAGCATGTGGTTAGATATGTGAAAGTAAAGGCTTACAGAACAGCTTTCAAAGGCACTATACTGTATAGATATGATTTAATCACATTAAACAGCATTTCACACGAAAATAATTTGTACAAAGACAAGATAGACTCAAGGAATTTAGCCACAAGTATTTTCAAAACCAATACAAAATGACATAGTAAACAAGCTAATAGGGAATCAGTAAACAGAAAAAAGAACAGAAATATTCAGTTTTAATGGCCTCAGCTCTCCCTCAAGGGAGAGCTACAAAGCCTCTCCAAGAAACAACTCTGGAAAAATGATAAATTAGTCACAAAATAAACAAACAAACAAACAAACATTTATAACAGACAATGCTTTTTCCCCTTTCTAATCATCATTAATTTGTAACATGATCCATGCATGGTATATTAACTGTCTTCTATATCTGAAAACAATAATTACCTCTCCTTGCTAATCTCTTTTCCAGCTTCTCAAGTATGAACTCTTTTCTCTCAGATAGTCTGAGTAACACATGTATTTTAAGTCAAAGCAATCTTAAACCTCAGTCTTCAGTGTGAAATCTACTCCAGATCTAAGGAATGATGTGCTTACCTGAAAAACTTGTCTGTTTCATCAAAATATACCGGATATCAACTATAGAAAATATAATTTACTCCATACTTAAACGCCCTTGAGCAGGAAGTTGAACTAGATGACTGCCAAAGGTCTCTTCTGACCTGAATTATATATACTATGTTCCTTCCATAAGTATATGGAAGTATATAGATTAGAGAACACTGAGACAGGAAAGAGTGAGACTGAGTAGGTGGGGCAGGCTGAGACAGACACAGGCAGCCAGGGAGACACATTACAGATTTCTAGTCTGTGATGATGGATTTTAATAGATCTTAAAATACTGCTATGCTCTCCAGTCTTCTAGGACAGTAATTTAAAACACTGAAAACCATTCCCAAAAGTCAATTAATGATTGCATTTTTACCATAACATCCTGTAGCTTTCTTCTCCTTTGCTTTCTTCAAAACATAGCTAGCTGTTGGCCAAGAGATAACATATAACCACGTTCTATCAATAAAATATAAATTATGCTAATTTGTTCTCTATTGTCTGGGCTCTTTACTTATATTTTTAAAATTTCACAATCCTTTAAGATTTCATTTTGTCTAATATTTTTCAGTAAACATTATTTAATCTTCTGTATGGGTTTTCCTCATTTCAACAAGAAAACGGAAGCTATTAATGTGTTCTAAATACTTAATTGCAGCATCCATATGTAATTAATGAGGCAAAATACTATCCTAAGGATAGCATGCCTGTTATCATTTTGAAAGCACTGTTAACCATAAAGGAGATGCTCCAGACATAATATAATATGAAGAGGCAGAATGCTGACTACTTACTGCTTATCAAGGTAATTTGTTGTTCAGAGCGGTGCAATGCCAAATACGAGTATATAGTAAGAATGCAATTCTCTGCTGTTGCAGCAATCTGAAGTGAAAACCTGTTCAAAACAAAACACAAGGTAGCAGTTTTCCATTTAGCCAAGGTAATCAAAATACGTCAACACAAAAATACAGAAATAAAATGTCCAGACCACTTCTTTTGTTCTGGTTTAGTATCTATTCTGGTTTAGTAACTAAGTACATGGATGAATCTGCATATGCTGAAATGGGAAGGGCAGCATATCTCCACATCAGAATTTGTTTACAATGGAGCATGGATATATCACTAATCCCAAACTCCAAGTGTTAGAAAAGAATTTATTAAATAAATCAGAAATAGCATGCGTTTCCCCAGCTCCCCAGTGACAGAGAACTGTGGAACATGGGAATCACAGACTACAGCATATGTGTGTCATATCTGTGTTCACAGAAATGCATCTATCCACCACATAAATGGCTTGGGGTTTCTTTCCCTGCAGCCCAGGAAAGGCCCATGGAGGAGCAGGCCATCCCACTGCAGAAGTGCTGGGAGAGCTGCAGCCTCTGGGAAGCCCATGTGGGAACAGTTCAGGAAGGATGGCATTGTGGCAGGGACCCACGTGGAGCAGGGGCAGAGAGTGACCAGGGTGGAGTGGCACAGACAAAGCATTATGGACTGACCACAGCCGCTATTCTCCATCTCCCTGTGTCTCTCATGATGGATGAGATGAACATGAATGGGAGGAAGGTAGTTTTAGTTTGCTTTTATTTCTTACTGCTTTTCCTCTCCCATGATATTTTCTCCCCCTGTTCTTTTGAGGAAGAGGAGTGAGAGAGCACAGCATGGTGGTATTTAGTTCTGCATTGGTGTTAAATCACACTCAAAGGCTTTTTTTCATTTAGTTTTTTCAAGTTGAAGGAAATAATTGTCATAACTAAATATTTCTTCCATTTCTTTTATACTTGGTCAAGACATTCTTGAATTTTGTTATCTTTTTTATATCAGCCCTGCAAAATGAAATGTCATTTACTCTGCTTTGGAGGCAAAAGGGAGAATAGAGATTAAAAGCAGTAATTGAAATTAACTGCAAGTTCTCATGTAAGGCAGCCATTATATAAATATTAATGCATTTTCTTATGATCCATTTAATGTAATCTATATGCACAGTAAATTACTTGCCTACAGGACAAATTTATTTTTTATCTGTTTCCTTTTACAGCTACATTTAAAGTTATTTTTCCTGTAAAAAAACGATTGCCATGTCAAAGGCAAACACAACGTCAATGTTTTCTATAAAGTAGACAAGTTCAACAGTATCTATCCCTTACCCAGTGCTCACTCTGATTTACAGGAAAAATCATTATTATTTACATGGAGTTAATATGAACTATGCAAACCAACTGAAATTTTAAGCCTGGATTTATAAAAGAAAAACAGTGTAAAGCATAAGCAGCATCCTTCTCCACGTAGTTAAACACAGGATGTATTTTATCAAAATAAGTAAACATTTTAATTCTATCCTAGAACAAAGAACATAAAATAGTGTAGTTTAAAATTTCTTCACGTTATTAAAAATACAATTTTATTGCTTTGAAAATGGAAATATAAAAGGGAGAATACCTGAAAAATTAATATGTCTTCAGCAACTGATGCTTTAAAATATAATGGCCTATCAAAGAACCCAGGAACATAACCAAGACCAGTTTCATCTTATATGGGTTATGTCTTACTTTCATTGTTCTATTTTTATCGTTTGAGAAGGCCCCAAAATCCTGTCTTCTTAAAAAACGTCAGTTAACAGAGCAGTTTAAATTCATTAGTCACACAGTTTGAAACTAACTGCTCAAAGGTTTATATAGTTAGCTGAGTCAGTTTTGAGGTTCAGACACATTCCATACAACTCTCATGAACAGGAAGGTGGAAAAAAAAGTGTGCGTAGACATGAAGGTTAAAAAAAATTGTAACTACAGATTACTGTAGATGGAATTTCAATGCACAGAAATATTAACAGTTCTAAAGAAACTGAAGTCTGTGTAAATTATCAGATTTTATTAGAACAATAACTAGATGTTCCAGATCAGAGAATCAGGTGCCTACTTAGACTTTTCCAATTGAAGTTAAGAATTCTTTCTGGTTGAGATAAAAATAATTCCCTACAAAAGCCAACATGAATAATATATTACCACAGTAACGGCACACATAGAATTGTATTGTTTTGGATGCTGTGTTATTTTATTCATTTTTTTTCATGTTTTATATCAGCTGCTCCTAAAGCCCACGCCCACATGCAGCTCACTGACAGGAATTTGAATACTTGTCAGCAAACCAACATTGTTAGTATTGTCTTTAAAAAAACACACATTTTAAAATAATCTAGCATTTTTAAGATGATTTGCCATTCCTGAATATAACTTTTTCATCTTAATGGTGAAAGACATGGATTCCTTTTAATGTTACTATGATGACTTATTTTGCATCTTTTTTTCAAAAACTCATTTTGCATTTAAACTGAAGATGGTATCCTTTATTTCATTTTAATGACAAATATAGAAAAGATCTTATTACATAGAGCAGAAAAGATTTTTGGCTACAAGATTTAAGAAGCTGCTAGTGCATCATATAAAAACAAGTTATTTTAATCAAATATTGTGCCTCCTCAGCAGCTATATTTCAGATCTCATCATATGCCTAGATTATCCTTTTCTCATAATTACTACAAGGTTTAACACACATTTATGAATCACATCCTACACAATGATTAAATCTTACAACTAAATAAAATAAGGAAGAGTTTCTTGACTGATGATCTACATACAGAAACATAAAAAACTATTCCAATATGAGCAGCAGTAACTGAAGTGTGCGCAGCCCTTGCTTCAAAACAAAATAAAACTTATGCTTTAAAAAAAAGCACATTCTATGCTGTAGAGTGAGATACTTTTCCCGTTACTGAAAATAGCAAATGCAGAAACAGTTTTTCATCACAGCGATGTCACACTCTCCTCCATATGCATACACTCATTCATCCCACGAAGGAAAGAGATGAACTAAAGAGACAACTCCTGAACACACAATACTATATTTGATCTCCATTTACTAGAGGAAGAGGAGACCTTCTGGATAGTTTCTCACCATTAAAGTTGCCTAAAAAACAGACCACTGCTTTCAAAATCAATCTAAGACGTAAGAATTTCATGCCTGTACCTGTCCTCATCACTAAAGAGATTCCAACTGTGAAAAAATACAGTTGTCATTAACAAAACTGAAGTAAAAAGGAAGAGCTCTATATCTTCACCTGAGTTAGAACCACAAGTGTTTTAAAGAGAATTAGACCACATAAATTCTTAAGTATTTTTTTAAATATAGGACTTACGTTCTCACATAATTCCAGAACTCTGGAAAACTGAAAAAAAATAGTAAATAAAACATAAAGCACAGGTCACTTGCCTCTTTGCTCTGATAGTGCCTACTCTAAACAAGTACAGAAGACCGATGTATCTAGCACTGAGGGAGAAGACATCAATGGTTTCCCATATTTTATCAGGAAGAACTAGAGATCAGGATACAATTCAGCTCAGAGTATAAAGAAAGAGAAATGAAAAAAAGAAGACAACATAGAGTGCAGAAGACCAAGGAAGGACAGAGATGGAGGGATAACAAATTACAGTTTGTTTGCTACTTTCTAGTAAAATTTAATTCTGACTTGCAATGCAGTTGCCCTTGTCTCCCTATCTTTACCTGGTGAGTACTGCTAAACAGCTCTACTTTACTAGTCTTTAAAATAACAAAAATCCCTTAGAGGCCTGCTAAGTTATTCAGTCTCTTGAATTTCTGGGTACAAGGGGGACATCTGAAGCTTTTGATAGGACTGAAATTTGAGTGATTCTTCTAATATGTAAAGAAAAAAATAATAACAATTTTCAGATGTTGGAGAGAGGCTCAATAGATTAAAATTTCACAGTTGGACTCAAACCAGAATCATACCACACTGAAATCCACCATAGAACGGACTGCAAATTTTTGTAGAATGCCTTCTTAAAAAACAGAATACTTTTAAATAGAAATCATCAGGATTTGCTGAATCAAGAGCATGTGCCTCCCATGCAGTCTTAGAAGACTGAAGGAGACAGAAGAATTACCAGTAATGGTATAAATAAAATAAGAACTTAACATGGCAACTTAGATAAATCTTACCTTAGGGACCAAAGTTGAATTTTGTGTTTTGGAATTGTAAATCAGTTGAAAAAAATAAAGCATTGTTAAGTTTTATTTTTGCCTTTTTTCCTGAATTATTCTTGCATGCCTTAGCCAACCAGTTCTTATCACAATTCCTATGTTTTATATCCTCCTCTGACAGTTTGGACCATGGCCCCAAGTGAATTTGAGTTGTACATCTTACCTGTTTTCATCTTCATCAATGAAGAATATATTCCCTAAAAATGACACTGGAGTAGATGATTCAAAGCTAATATGACAACTTAGTTCCATATTTGTGCCATCTAATAAAGGAATAATATCTTGTCCTTCTGGGAACTGTATAGATAAAGGGGAAATCCTGTCACCATCTTCAAGTTCAAGCTCTGGAAGTTCAACCTGAATTCGGGATTTCCTGTGTTAAAAATAAATAGCAATGGTGATTGCGCACAAAGGATGAGAGTAATGAATTTGACTCACAGATTCACACATATATGAAACTAATTTTTACAATTAAATAAAGAATAACTTCAGTTTTGACATACGCATCAAGTGAAACTAACTGAAGATTTCCTTAGATTTGTTTTGTACAAATGTATCTTAAAATGTTATGACTAACCACAATAGCTCAACATCCAAATAAAGAGCAATTTCTACTCACTGTGCTGAAAGACTTAAATGTTACTTCCTTCCTGATGCTTGCTCAGAGATTTCCTAAACCTAAATCTCTCATCAATATATATTAGATTGCATTATCACATATCGTGGCATTTTAATATTCAAGTAAGTTTTACAATAGCAGTATCAAGTGGAAATTTGTCAAGATATATAAAGATTCTTTCCCTGGTTATATAACTTTAGGTTCTAGTTCTGAATTGACAATGCCAGTTGGTCCAGGCCAATATGGAATCCTTTCAGATGCAACCACTGAGTAACTTGCATGTTACCTGACAAACTGCACAACTCAAACAAGATTAGATGTTAAACATTTGAGGATAAAACAATTTCCTTAAATTTACTGCAACATAAAGGTCATCCTCCTGTTCTTCTGGTATTGCTTGCCCTTTATCAAGTACAAACGGAAAAGCTGAACCAGACCAGAAATCGTATTTCTTCACACATATAACAGAAGAGTGCCTGGAAAGACCTAAGTCAAAAGATTAAGATTCCTATCAAATGGGAATACATGTGGTGCTGGGTTGTGTTACATATGATGGTGATCAAGTAAGCACTGAAATTCAACTAGGTGTTCTACAAAAAAAATGAATAAATTATTATTTATTACATGAAATAACATCCTTAAAATCTTTATGCAATGCTTTTTGGTAATAAAATCTTTCTCCGGAAACAAATATGAATAATGATGGGGGTGGGGGGTGCTGGTGATAAGTAAGCATGAGAAGAAATGGACCAACTCCACTAATAATTCAAACATCAGCTGAATTTCAAAATGGTACTTAATAACCTTCCGAACAGAGAAAATAAAACAGCAATCTGACTAACGGTAACAGAAAATCCTGGTGGCGTTCCTTTCTTATTCCTTGTGCTATTCAAAATAATTTTAAAAGCATGTGTAATAGTAAACATCAGAAAATGGCCTCTCTGTGAACCAGTAACATTCTGAGGTCAGAACACAGTTTTGCCAGATATAGAGCAATATTAACTATGTGAATTTTCCCCTAAATACGCAGACACTCTCCTGCTGAGCAGGTAATTAATTCCAGTCTTCACAAAGAAAAATGAATTCACTTTTTGAGGAGAGAGTAGAAAACAAGAATGACTAGAATTTCTGTGATAAACTTATTTTGAGACTTTTACCTTAAATAATCTTGTGGAATAATTTTGATGGCTGTTTCAGTTTTCACATCCAGAGGAACTGGCATCAGCTTTAGAAAGGGAGGATCAAAATTCATTTTTGGTGACTTGACAGTACCAGACAATGTTACTTTGTAACGTGATGGATTATCATTTAGACACACTGATGTTTCAGATGCGTACGTCCCAGGATAAGCTGTTAAAAATTTTTAAATATACATTTTTTTTTTTTACTATAAATTCAAACAACTAAAAGAAATACAGTAAGAACTTTAAAAAACAGTCACCAATTCTATTTCTTCATTGAAATGTAGTTTAACACATAGCAGTGTTATATCAGAAGATTTGTTAATAAAGTATAGAATAACTTCTTGTAGAAAACCATAAATTGAAGTATTTACTTTATTACCAATTTTTGAAATTCTTATTTATTCTCCATTAAAATCTTTCCCTATTCCCTTGTGTTACATCTTGTCTAACATCATTCTGCTGACTGCTGCAAGACACCTTTCTATTAGATGGCAAAAGCACATTTTCTTTCATTGATAATATGAAGCAAGGTGCTGCCTTTACCAACTGCTACACTATCAAACTGTTACTCCAAACAGGAGAGAGCTATTGTCCAAATTTTCAGTTATTCCCATCTGCTGAAAAAGTAGCAAAAGAAGAGAAAAATTTTTCCACTAACTGATGAATACCTCTTGTGTTTAGAAACAAATCCATATGACATTTTCTAAGACAACCCACAAAGTTGAAACTTGTCATTTTTCAGAGAAACAGCTTTCCCTTTGATTCCCCAGCGTTAACAGATTATCAAGTATGGAAAAATCCTCACTTAACATCTAAGAAGGAAAGCGATAGTAAAAAAAGTAGTTTTGTATATGATATGTCTGGACGAGCACATGTTACTAAAAACAATATATATGTAACAAGTTCTTCTTTGATTAGCTCAGATAACTCTTTACAGAGCCAGATTTTCTTCAAATTATTTTCTGCTTTTCTTACCCTCAAGTTTGTATTAGATGTTACTCACTTTGTACCCTTGTTTCTCAAATATTTCCAGTTTAGTTATGGCATGAAAGTCCACCATATTACGTATATATACCTTCAGCCTAAATGGATGCCAGCAAAGAATTTGTGTACATTGATATACAGACTTGAAAACAGAGAAGTTAGATGTAGTTAAAAGCTAAAGGTAAGCCCGAAAAAAGAAATGTGCAGAAACTGATAAAAGTCAATCATTTAACCTCTTACTTCTGTAGGAAAAACTCTCAAAAATGGAGGTTGTGATGTTCACTATGCCTATTACATAATCATCCCATCTTCCAGAGGCACCAAATTCATGTTAATTCACTAGCACATTTGGGAACACTTTGCCAGACAGGCTCCTTGAGAACAAATTTATTAGCATTTACTATTCTTCAGGTCAACTTTTCTATATCTCAATAAGATACAGAGAATTTTTTCAAATATCGTTAATACAGTACATTAGTACACATTGAAACAATTTAATTAATACATCTTTCATTCTCAAGATTCTCTGTAAATTTGGTAAATACCATGCATCATATAAAAGTTGTCTTTAGTATTGTGGCATACTGTAGCATTATGAGTTATTATTCTAAATATTGTGGAACATCTGAACAAATTGCTTTAGTACATACTCAAGGTACTTTTTAAGGCTTGTTCTTCCCCACATAGTAAAACTTCACAGTACAAACCTATGAAGTTGATTAGTACAAACTTTTCATTAATTGGGTCTCTCATATCGGTTTTGTTCTACCTAATCTTCTATTAGAAGAGTAATTACTTTCAGTGAAGATGATATACTACAAGAAGGCTACAGATCATGGGAAAATACCTTATCAAATTAAGGGCAATTGACTTTTACAATTACTTACAATTTTTCTGTAAATAAAAGATTGGGAAAACAATGAAAACACAAATAACTTCAAATGACAATTATTTACCAGTGTTCCTTCTGTATATTTTTGTTTGCATTTACACAATACAATTGATTCAGTAATTGAAAATATTGCATTTTATTTACATGTTGTTCTTTCCTTCAGTCTTAATACATTTTCACAATATAAATGTGTAACTTGCTCAACCATTATATGAATGGATTGTTTCCTCCTTTGATTTTCACATTATCTCTCTCCAGCTGGTGCATAAAAGAGTATTAAAAAAAAATCTATAAAATTTCCTTCATCTTTAATGCTACAGTATTATGTAGAAACAGGAGAAAATGAGACGCTATCCATCCAGACCCTAAAATCATCAGATATCTGGAAACACAGCCTTATTATTTTTATTTTCTGAGTCTAGTGTTCCCCTGGCCATCATTAAAAACAATTCCACTGATTTACGTGCATTTTAACTACTTAAGAAAAGATATTATTTTTCTTTCTTTCCTTTCTTTCCTTTCCAAGCTATACGTGTTAACCTAATAAATGCAAAATGCACCTATATTTCCTATGCAAATAGGAAACTGAATAAACACAAAATATGCCTATAATATTTCCTATGCAAATAGGAAGCAAATAAAAGTGTTTGTGTTGTCCACAAGTGATTATTTTAGTATGAACCACAATTACTCCAAGTGCATATCCTCCAAAAATATCTACGAGAATACCTTCTTAAAGTTACAACACTTATGTTGTAGGCTTTATGAATTGAAAGAGTACAGAAAAAATATGATACTCTATTGAAATTAAAGTAGAAATTTATCAAGAGGAAAAAATGCGCAAAGGAAATTAGAGAAAATTACAATTTTTTTTGAACTACACCTCGAAGAGCAACAGGAGGTTTTGAGTGTTTCTTTTTCACTTTCCATCCTTCTGTAACTCCCTTATTCCCTTATGACCTCAGGTCGTAATACGTTTTTGGGGATTGACTCCTTTAACCTATTTTCTGCAGCCTTGCATCTCAACATTTTCTCAAAAATTCAGAAGTTTACTCAAAATCTTTCTTCTGTCTAGACACACTCTCCATATGTTCTTTAAGTAAGTCTTTCGAAAGAAAAGTGAGATTCTAAGTTCACATTTCTACAACTTCATAAAACTGAACCTGTGAAAGGAAATAACTTCCAGATTTTTCTCCTATGATACTACTTTGTGATTTGTCCAATCTTCTTGCCACCCAAATCCCACTATTTAATATCTTCTGATCTCTATATTCTAATATTTTCTAACATCCTGGGACAATATTTTATTTCAATTCATCTACAATGTTTGGATTTTTTAATTCCTTTTTTAAACAAGCATTTGTGTTTATTTTGATAACTTGCATTATCACTAAAACTTGATTGAGGACCTGCACAGATCAGATGAAGATAGGACCACATCACTTGATTCCAAAGCCAACTATCACATCAAAACCAAGTATCATATTAAGTACAAAATAGAATATATATAGTATGAAAAATAAATTACACTGAATGCATTTTTGTGGTTGCTTCATAAACATAAGTTTCAGAACCAAAACACAGAGTTTTAGCAATTTACTTTGGATGAACACATGGGAAAAGGAGACTAACTAGTGCATCAGAAATGTAAATGTGCTCTAAATATTTTCACTCAGCTTTACAAAAGTAAATGGTATTTAACTATGATCTAGCAGTTTAATTTGCAATAATATAAAATTTAATGTTGTAATTTAAAGGTCTATTTCTAAAATGATACCTCATGGACATCTCAGATGTGTAAAAGAACTATAAGTATATATAATGATTTGTCAAAAATTTTCCAGATAATATATGAATGTATGTCCAATGAAATATTTCAGAAAAGTCAGGATTTGTTACTAAAAAAAGAAAATTTAAAGCCAACCATCTTTTAAGTACTTCTGCAAAGATCATGATATATTAGTTACCTTTCCGTTACACAAAGCAAAAATCACAGCCCAACCATAAGTTGAAAAAAAAAGCTACCAAGAAGGTAGAATATAACGGAAAACCTGTCTGAAGTACAGCTAACAACTCCAAGCAATGCAAGCAATAAATACAGCTCTTACATATTCACAATATGTACACAGAGCAATATTTAATATATCATATCCAATCAACAAGAAAGCCTTCCTTCTTTTCAACAATGCTGGGGCCACCAGCTGGCACTTAAAACTGTTAATACCCCACTGAGTTCTGTGAGAGGCTTCAGCAATTCAAGCAGAGTGTTACATTACTCTCTATGCAAAACACCTGACTGGAAATAATGCAGAATTCTAATATTGATGTCCGGCAATTTCTCTTCTGGTATATGTTATTGATTATCATCTTCCTGCATGCTCCCAAACTTTGTTAGAAATGTATCTTATGCTTTTAACTTGGTGTCTGGTTGCCAGAGTAAACTACTAGGAAAATGATACAACTAACTGATTTTACATCTTTTTGAGGAAGGAAATTTCTATTCTTATCTAAGCAATTTCTATTTAGAAAAAAAACAAAAGGAATCACATACACTTTAAGTATTCCTGGAAAGCTTAAGCATTTAAAGTCAGTTTACCCGAGTGCACGATAACAGACAGTACTGAAAACAATTCAGGTATCCTAGCTTTTGACATGTTCTGTGTACAAAGTAGACGCAATGTTTTGTGTTAGGTCTGCAGTATCTTATTTTCTCAGATCTTCAACAAGCCTTTTATTCATGTTAACTCAAAGATCATCAAAACAAGTGCTAGTCATCATCCATCACAAAAAGTGATTTAAACAAATCTATGAAAATGACAAAATTGTCCAAAATATATGTAGAAGAACTAACAAGATTACTTACAAGAGCAGAAGAACACAGCAATACTGGTTTTTTGTCCTGGATCAAGAAATCCTGTCTGCTGACTAAATTTAAAAATACTGTCTTCCATATTTTTGCCTGCATCATCACAATTCAACTTCCATGTCAACTGTTGCCTTGAGATATTCTTCAGGTCAAGCATCTGTAAATATTTACGGAGAAAAGAGGGCATGACGAAAGAGGGAAAAGCAGCAAGCACCATGATACTTCTCACATTCTTTTGTAATCAGATCACACTGAAAGCAAGAAAGCACTAAAAAGAAATGAAGAACCCAGCTTACAGTAAGGTGAGGAAATTAGTATGCTCATCAGTGCAGACTAAATGATTTCCAGATGTTTGCCACATTCACTGCATTTCCATAATTGGGAAAAAAAAGTCTTATGTGAGGTAAACAGATCAAAACATTGTGGGGCGCTTAGCCAAATATAAATGAGCTTTTCCTGATACGAATGAAGAACAGTAAGAACTACACACATGACTCATGAAATAAAGACTCACCGGCCTTTAAATACTTAAGTTATAAAAAGTTCAAAATAGGTTTTCAAAACCAATTTTTTCAATCCAGTCAGAAAACAGTGGGAACAACAACAAAATAATCCATTCCTTTATCACAGAGTTGCTCTCTCTTATGGTGCCCATGCTTTCCCATACAGCAGAAAGCCAGGAGGAGCCTAACATTGAGTTCTAGAAAATTTTGCAGTGATCAACGACAAACGAAATCAAAAGCTGAACAAAATGACAACTGAAAAATATTTAAAATATATAACCATGAGTGAATTTTAAGATCCAAATTAGTAACATTTCCAATTCATTTTTAAATAATTAAATGACGCAGGCAATAACACTTGTGTTTACATACCTGAGAATCTAAACATTCATCAGGAAGATTGGAATGTATAGCACTCGAATGTCGTGTAAATATAAGTTCCGTTGAGGACAACTCCAGTGGTGATTTAAGTACTGTTGAAAAAATTAAATAAAGATGTTTACACATTATCGTTTTGACAAATAGATCTTCAAAATGCCTTCATAAAATCACTGCTTCTGCACATATTTAATAGAATTGCTTCTCCCCCTTTTGTAAAGCTGTAGTTTATTATATTGTTCCTACATTATATAAATCACTATAGTAACTTTGACTTAATATGGCCCTTCAGTCACATTCAAATGATTTTAATTTTACACCTACCACATGCATAGCATCTCTCCTTTGTTTAAGGATGCTATAAACAGTGTCACATGATCTTCCTGTTTCAAGGACATTCAGTCTCTATATTCACAAGCATACTTTAGAGATCAAAAGCAGTGTTCTTTAAAATGGGACCTTAGCATATCTTCAGGCATTTACTTTAGTTATATTCATTTACTCATTTTCTTTACAATAAAAACTGTAGAATATTACTTTCATATAATTCTATATGCACATCCAAATCCACTAATTTTACTTCCAGACTCTATATTATTCTAGTAGTTATAAAATATATTTGTGATAGTATTCACTAGAAAAGTCTTGAAAGACAACAGCATTCCTCTTAATATCATACAGCGGAAATAAAGAAAACATGACACTGTGAAGTCTAGAGTGGAGATTTAGAAAAATAACAGACATACGTTCCCATAGGAGTATTCAGTTTGTTGCCATATTTGGTTAATAAGCTGAGAACCTCTGTAAATGAATATTGTTTTAGAGTAGGAACCTCATCTTTTGAATTATGCTTTCACCAAGTAATGTGCAACTTGTGTCAGTCATGGAGTGTCCACTTTTTGTAGAAATTGTCTGTGCAAGGGAAACACAGCAAGAATGAAGGAGTAGCCAGGGGTAAAAGGGGAGATAAGAGCAGCTCCATGAAGAAACTGAAAGCGTGATCAATTTTAAAAACTCAGTACATGTGTAGTATCTTTACATAGATACTACACACTCTTCCTTTTTGTCTGAATCAGATAGGGCTTGTACCTATCTACCCAGGCTGAGTTTTCTGTTTTGCTTTTTTTGCTTGTTCAGTGTTTTCTTACATGCCAATAATCAGTCTCTAAGGAAAGTCCTTAAGTAAGAGATTTGCATTCCTTCCCAGACAATGAAACATACTAAAAACTTTATTTTTACATTTAAAAAAAAGGGTGGGGAGAGAATCTATCATTGATTGAAAACATACTTATTACACTGAAGTTAAAAGACTGAGTTGACTTCTCTGAGATCATAGTGATTATTTTCTCTGGGTGAACAACTCTAAGTACAAACATTGGATATAAACTATGGATTTAAGTGCCAATTGCACTGGTGTGGGCAGTCTGAATCCCAAGCAATCAGAAAATGTGTCAGAGGAAAAAAATATAGGAAGGAAAAATAAATGTGCCATAACACAGAGTAGAGAGAATTAGGTATGCTGCCAAATGAAAGCTTTGAACTTGCAACATCTTCTTACCCATGTGTAATTTGTAAAGTGATAATCTGAAATGATGAATTAAGAACAGAAAATTTTAAGTTTTCAGAATGTAGGAATTATCAATTTGCTTTTAGTGGTACAAACAATTTGCTTAGTTGCCTGTATCTGTATAAATATATGAAATAATGAGTGAACAATATATTTAGACTACCTCCTCCCAGTCCCTTGAAATGGTCCATAAGAATGTAATTCCAATACTCAAATTTAAATAGAAACTAGCCAATTAAAAAGACGTATTGAAAGTATCATAGATTCACTTTAATATGAGTGCCTTTTGATGGCTACCAATACAGCTAGTTTGAAGAAAAATCTTCAATTCTACTCCTGTTCTATTTGGCAGAATATTAAATGTATTATAAGATTTAGGTACGAGTGTCATTCATTAATAAGACATAATGACAGTATAGAGTCATAAATTCCATAAAAATGGAAAAGTGGAGGGTTTTTTCCTCTGATTACATCAATCACTTCTGCATGAGCAGTAACTTAGATTCATAACTTTTTAGAGGAACGATCTGTAGTAACCTCATACTAATACGCACATTTATCTTTATTCTGTTTGTTCTTAAACTAAGTAGATGTGGAAATATTTAATATGGATTCACCTCCCTCACATCTTAAATGATTCCAAAGAAATCTGAGAGACCTTCTGGAGATCACTTTAAGTTTTAAACTTTTGAGTAAGGAAGATTTCCTTTGAAATCTTCCGTTAAAGACAAAAATAAATAGGAGCTGCTTGTAGCCCACATTATGAATTTTATCAGCCAGGTACCCTTCAGTGCTCCTGAGATTTTGTAAACATTACATGCACAACATTGCAGGAAGATATTCAACACTTAAGTCTCATTCTCAAATAGAGAGTAAATACATATTGAGATGAGAAAAGCTGAATTCAAATATTCACCATATGGAGGTTTATATATTTGACTGAATCAGACAGGAGATGAAAGAGAAACAAATTGTTTTAGCAAAGCAGAGAATTGTTTAAGATATAAACGTCTTACTACAGGCAAAGTGCCTGTAAATTTGGCTATCAACAAATTCTGAAAGGCCCGAAGAGTACAGTTCTGCACATAAAAGCAAACAGAAGCAAAAAGACTAAATTGTTATCTCAGATGGGATCAGAGCCAAATAGAGGCATTTTAAAAGAATTTTAGATATAGCTGGAGCTGCTAGTTTTCACGGGCTGAGACTGGAAAAAGATCATGAATGATATGCCAGCGCTCTACACAGATGAACTGCTGTCAATGCTAAGGTCCAGAAAAACTAATTGGAGTTAGGCCAAAACTGAATTTTGATGTTTTTTGTTATTTGTTTTTATTTAAATCAAAGAACTGGAAAATTGATATAGGAAAATGGCTATAGAAAAAAAAACATTTTCTAGCATACGTCACACGATTTACAGAAGGCACAGCTTTATGTATGTTTAAAAATACAAATTCACATTTTACAAGCTTTCACATTCCCAAGAAATTTACAGATTATACAGAAATTTAAAGACTTTTATTCTTCAATTGTCTTTTTTTCCGTTTTTTTTTTTTTTTAAAGGGGGACAAGGGTGCAGTTAAATGGTAATGCTCCGTAATTAGAACACAAGCAAAAACATCACCGCAAATGTAAGCATCCATCACTTTCTTTACATTCCTAGTTTACCTACCAACTGCTTTAACTCTACAGATTGGAATAGCCACAGTCACCCTCTGTGGCTGTGGAGCAATGACATGCTTTACAGATCCAATAGATGTTGCAGATGCAGAGCATTGCTGTAGCAATGGAAGGTCATACCAACGAGTGTTAACTGGAAGAATGAAGTCATATGCCGCCACCTAAAGGACATAAATTTCATTGTGGTCACTTTCTCAAAGAAACTGGTATTTCTGGAACCACCTGAGTGCTATTACTGTTTCTTATTATTATTTCATAATTATCAAAATTAACATTAAACTGATCATGATAATAATAGGATTTTCATTACTATTCATTATCAGTTGTTTAACTACGCAGTGAAGAGCCATATTTGCCCTACCAAGGAAAACAATTGTATGCTCATAAGAATCAGGGTTATCAGCACAGCTACAGACAAGGCTTCTGGTAAGTCAGTATGCTGTGCTCCTTTACAATCTGAGCAAAACTAAAGATTGGAACTGCGACATAACAATGAGGGGGAAACAAAAAAACAAATTAAGAAAATCATTTTCAAACGTTGAAAAGAAAGACTCCGCGTAAGCAACATGGGCTCAGACATCCAAGTGAAGTATGAGTTAAAACAGACATTGCTAAAACCACCATCACTGAATCTCACTGACTTTCAGGATTCCAAATTCCATTGGTTTTGATCCCAGTTTTACATTAGCAGTAACATCCTCTCGTAAGTGAAGTTTATAGAATTTGAACAGAGTATTTAATTTTAGTCAAAAATCTCTTCTTCTTCCCTTTCCCCCATCCACACACAGATTATGTACTTGAGAGGACTAATTTATTTCACAAGGCCCTCTTCAAGGAGGCATTTTTTGGTCTTTCATGTAATCTTTCCAAGGACAAACTTTACAGTATGCTCTCCAGACAAAAAAGGAAAAAAAAAGATAAGGATAACCATAAAAAAGGCAACATAAGAAAAACCAAGCTTTATACCATAAAACCACTGTTGGGGTACTTCAAATTCTACAGCTGTTTTCACCTTGAAGGACACTGAAATCTTCAAAAAGGATTCTGGCCTATAAAATCTGTGTGCTGCTTAAAATATGCAATAAAGCCAGGTATATGAAGAAGATATAAATCATTTAAAAGCTTCCAAATACCACAGGGAATAGTGCATCATGATTTACTTCTGTATATATGGTAGTGAGCAAAATATATAAATGACAGGAAATAAAAAAAATAGTCCTACCATAGAAAATGAGGCAGATATTCAACACAGAACTTAAGTAATGAGAATCAAGAACGCAGCATTTATAATCTTTGGAGTTCCAGCAGCATTTGTAACACAGAATTACAAGCTCCTGGTGAGCAAGGTGTGAGCTGAACATTGTAGAACATTTTGTGTTTAGTAAGCTGACAATGTGCAATGAGGGGAAATTTTTTTCTAGCAAGATCACAGCACTCTCGTGTTAACATTGATAATTCAAATCTGATTAGATTTTATAACAGAATTACATTTTGGTTAATTAAGATAGTGAATGACATTTAAAATTTTTAGTAACTAATGTTGTGTCATATCATTAGCAAAGACAAAGTAAAAAATCTCCTGATATGATTTAAATACACTTACTTTTAATAGAACAAAAACCATCCACATAAAATACTCCACATCACTGTAATATGCAAATAATTTAAAGACTAAAAAGGATATTTCCCTCATGGAGGTAGAAGCTCCTTTCACTTCAACGACAACATATTTCAAATGTACTTTAACAATGGCACTTTGCAGTTTTAGACAAACAACTGACCATCTTTTCTCTCAGTTGAAACTAAAAAGCATTACATGTCAAGACTTGAAATCTACCAAAAATCACTTAAATGTTTTCTGAAAATATGTGTGAAGTTTGATAAATTAAAGCTGAATACCTGGTTATTTAGTAACCTAGCTGTTAAGATGCATGTTTAAGAAACAGCTTCAAAGTGGGCCTATGAGAGAGAGGGAAATTTTCCAGGACTCTCTCTAGGTCAAGCATCTTGCATAACAGTTACAGACCAGACCCCATGAGAAGCATCTTTCAGGCTCCTCAAGCTGTATAAGTTCCCTATATCAGGAACATGTACCCAGCATACATCTTCAAAAGTGTAAAATGTGATCTGCAGCATATATATATATATAAATACACAGGTCATCTCCCAAGCAGTATAGCACACCATAAAGAAGACAAAGGTGACTCAGGTTTAGATATTACAGCCAGCCCTGGCAGCTCCTCATAGCCAGCATACACACCCTACATGGGCATTTCTAATACTTCAAACACTACTGCCAAAACAATGCAGTACAAACAACTGATCTGGAAAATCCTTTCCATTCTTACTGTGTATGACAGGCATACTAATATAATAATTTTTCAAGCCCTAGAAAGTTTGGTAAGATTAAAATGCTTAAAATTTATTATGACTTAATTGATCATGCAGAAGAGTAGTATCTGTAGCACTACTGTTTAGTGCATGTAGGTTGGCCAAGAAGAGGTGGAATCTTTTTACCCTTCTTCCAAAGCAGCTTTTCAAAATTTGTTCTTCATTCCCAACATCAGACCAATTTGTTTTATTTCTGTTGTGAAGCGAGGGTTTTATTTGCTTTGTACTGGCAAACAAAGTCAACAGCTCAACCGTCATGGTTTTATGATTTTTGGTTATTGGTATTCCACATCATAACATCGTGTAGTGTATGTACCTGGTTCTCAGAAGAGAAGAACTACTACATTCCCTGCTGCCCTGTTACCGTTTTCCGGTCAGAGGGAAAGAAAAACTCACATACCACGAGACCTGCTATTTTCTCATCCCAGCAGCATCTCACTTCCCAGCCATCTCACTGTTGGTATTAGAGTAAGGCGTACCTTGATTTTGGACACTTTCTCATTTTATTGGATTTATTATCTTAAATTGTAATTATATTCTATTGTGTTATTTCGCATCCGATCCCATTTAGTAAATTAGTTTGTTTTTTGTTTGTTTGGTTTTTTTTAGGCCCATCTCCCTACGCTTTTTCCCCAGGGCGTGAGTCCCCCACCATTCATCATGGAACCGGGCCGAAACTGCCCATAAACCGTTGATATTCGACTCACTACATGTAGACCTTCATGTTCACTGAAAACATATGTTAGCCCTGAAGTACAATAGAGTAAAGAAAGAGCCAAAACTATTATATTAATGCACTTCTATGAGTAAAGAACAAGTCATATAACTTGTCTGATTCATATACACCTTTACTTCATAATTGCACATTAACATAATAATCATTTTTCGTTTGGAGTACATATTTATGTATAGAAATTGTATTATAATCATATACATGCATAAACATTAATGAAACAAAATTTAAAGTTAATTTCTTTTTTCTTACTACTTTACTTAACAATCACAATCATTTTTCTTTTGAAATGTATTTAAAATAGATTTTACAATTTTGTTTCAATCTTCAAAATGGAAAATTCTCTATTTTATTCCATAATAACAAACTTAACATTTAAAAATCAAACAAAAAAACTCCTAAATTATTACTGGACTTACATTTTAAACAATCCATGAATACTTCACGATTATTCATCTGTTGAGATATTTTTCTGAAGCTTACGTTTAACTTTGTAAACCAGAGGCTACAAAGAAGAAAGGATGAGAAGCAAGCAGCCTAGTACAAGCTCTTTCACAAACACTCAGGGTCACTAATAAAATACGAAATATTTTTCCTCTCCTGATTTAAACTAATTATGCATGTTAATTGGAAAGGAGACCTGATCTGCAAAGTGGGTGTCTTCACAATTAAAATACTTCAAAGAAACTTTAAAAAGAACAGTGATGTGCAACAAAGCAGTTTTTTTTGTTATGTGTTCACCTCCAAAAGATATGCTTGGTATAGGAAGTCATTTCAAGAATTGTTATCTTCTTATAAAAAGTATTTCTGCAATATTTCATTTAGTACTTACAAGAAAATGAAAGAAAAACATCTTTTTTCTAAGTAAATAAATGTTGTAGAGTTTTAAGAAAATTTTGACCCAGAAAACTCTGCTATCCAAATTCATTAGTTTTTCAAAATATCACAGTTCAGTCACTTAAAATTAACTTAAAACAGATGCAAAGGCAAATATTATTGTATTTATCAGCTAATTAGCACACTGTACAAATATCTTGAAGCATTAGAAATCACCAATTTTTTGCGTTCATTTTAAAATTTACTTATAGCACTAGCAACAAATAGATTTTAGCAATGATTCTAGAACTTTAATGTATATTTAAAAAAATCACTGATTAAAACTTAAACCTAACTATACAATAAAATGGTACTGAAGAACCAAGCACTTACATACAACGGCTGTATTCAAAATATATACTCAACTTCTAAGACATAACATTAGCTTCTTCTTAAAACATACACAGATTTTAATGCAGTCTGAACTCTCCGGCTATCACTTATAAGCAGCATATTAAATAATGCAACAAGAGCTTTAGTTTTAATGTTCAAATCCACCATTTAAACTGAGTAGTATATAGAGATCGTGCATCAAAAATACTCTGAATATTTTACAGTTTCACATCTACTTTTCCACAGAGTTAATTTCTTATCTGTGAATTTTGTTCACTAAAAATAAGCAATTCCATTGTTATCAAAGTCTAATACATAAATTAAAAAAAATACCACCTGCCACTTTCCTGTATAAAGCCTAAGCAATAAGCTCTGACAAGTGTGACTTTCTCCATTTGTCTCAATCAAAGCTCTCACAGGCCTCATTATTGCACAGCTGTGTAATTTGTCTTTTTTCCAAGATGCTGGAATTTGGTATCTTGCACACACCTGCACCTTGTTTTTCCTTTTTGCCTTACTAGAACTTGCATGACACTGCTGCTAGCAGGTGAATCATCCAGCCTCATAAAGCAGAGAGACAAAGGACCAAAAGTCATCATTGAGCAAATATTCATTGTGCTCACATACTGCCCATTTCTCTTGTACAAAAGAGAGAAACAGAGGGCTCTTCAGCGTTACCTAGCAGAATCTAGCTTGCAGAGTATGGGTCAAAGTCAGAAAATCCTTGCTTCTTTGATAGGGTCAGGAGAGATCCAACAAGTATTTGGCCAGATGTTCATATTTTCTGTTTATTTGTTGCCATTCTTAAAACCACCATGAAATTTTGTTCTAGCATCTGAAGTGAAAACCCTGTACAACAAGTCAGACAAGCAACTAGCAAAACCTCCTTATATTGAGGTGAAAAAATGGAAATGTAAACATTATTTGAGATACTCAAAAGTAAAACAAAACGGAAGAGAAAGGATCATATAGCCTTTATAAAAATACAATAGGACAAGGTGGAAGGACTTTAAAACTAAGAGAGATGGGATTTAGGCTAGATGTCAGGAGGAAATTCTTTACCCCGAGGGCAGTGAGGCCCTGGCATGTGCTGCCCAGAGAAGCTGTGGTGCCCCATCCCTGGAGGCACTCAAGGCCAGGTTGGATGGGGCCCTGGGCAGCCTGAGCTGGTGGGGATAGCCCTGCCCACAGCAAGGTTTGGGTGGGACTCTGAGGTCCCTCCATTTCAAATCATTCTGTGATTCTAGGATAAATTGAAACAGAGGCCTTAGTTAACTTATTGTTACATTTAAGTCTTACACATTGTACATATCCCTGCGTTATGAAGGAGTATTGTGTGATTCTGAATTAATATTTCTAGATCCTGTTTACAATTTTTAAAATCAGTATGTTTGAGCATCCTACTTTTATAGATCTTTTAACTACTAAATTTTCTATATAGATGCTGAACCAAACAAAAAAAGAATATCAACCACTAGCTCAGCAAAGTTAAAGTAGTATTTGTGCAGTCATTACTTTGTTCTCATCTAATCCACAGAGGAAACTTCTTCAAAGAATAGGACTATTTCAATGTCATGAAATGATTTAAGAAAAAAAGGAAGGAAAACTCAGGAGACTTGGAAAGTTTTTAGAGAAGGATATTCCAGAAATGATTGCTAAAACTTACTCTGTTCGGTGTTATACCTGGAAGCTAACTAGTGGTTACAAAGCAGCACTTTGCCTCTCATTTCTATATTACAATCTTTCAATGTGAACAGAAACAAAAAAAACATGAAAAGCTTTCAATATCTATCATGAGTTTAAGCTAAAAAATACGCTTAAGAGAATGCTGTTCAAACACATTGCTTTTCGTAAAAGAAATATGTATCTCAAAGTATTTTACAAGTAAAAATCAAAACTAATTAGGCTTTTGTTGTGGTGTAACCCAGCAGCAGCTCAGCACCACACAGCTTTTCACTCACTCCCACCAGGTTGGATAATGGAGAGAAGTGGAGACAAAAAACAAACTTGTGAGCTGAGATAAAAGCCATTTCTTAAGACAGAAGAGGAAAATGGAAACAAAAATGCAGTGGTAACAATATCTACACGCATCTCCATAATGCAACTGTCCACTGACCAATAGCCCACAAGCAACCAAGGTTACATCTCTGACCAATGCCCAGCCATTCCCCAAGTAGGGGCCCACCCCACTCACTGGCCAAAGTTTTATGGCTTTCCCTATGATGTCTCATGGTACAGAACAACCCCCAGCCTTATTCAGGCACCTGTGGCTGACCCTGCCCCACAACATCATGGCTGTGGCTCTGCACCACTGAGCAGCCGTACCCCATGCATGCACTCATCACTCAACTATTTAGCACCATATTGGCTGAAACCAGGACAGTTTTGAAGCTTGATTGTGAGAACAGTAATAATGATTCAACTTTTAGTAAGTAGATATAAAAATCAGGTTCACGTTTTTGCTTCACATGACTGAAATTTTTATGTGCTTTTTGTTCATAAGGGAAGATGCATTTATACATACCAATTTCATGATAAGCCAAAAAAACCATATTTCTGTGTATTAGTTATCGTTCAACTGTTTTGAATTTCACAAAGAAAGAATATTTAAGCTTTGATAGCTCACTCCAACAACTACTGGGTAAACAAATAAGATAATTAAAATTGTATGCACTAAACTTAAACATAATTTATTCCATTCTCTGGCCAAAACCAAGAGCCTAGCATTCCTAGGCTTGTCAAACCCTTCTTCTCCAGTAATGGAGACTCCAAGATAATTTCTCAAAATTTGACTCCTTTTGCTACAGAGAGTTTTAAACTCCAATCTAATCGACCTACCATAATTTATACTCATTATTCATTCTTACCATATATTAACAATATTCTGTTTAACTTCTTTTGTACTTTCTGAAGTCCAGTACTTTCTGGACTTCTAATCATTTCTATTGCTTTTATTGATCCACTTCTGTAAGTATGGCAACTCAAATAGAAAAAGTGTTCTAACTGAATTATTATCAGCACTGAATAATTATTCTACCTGTTTTACTTATATAAATACAAATAAGTCAGAAATGATGTAACTGCCTCCTTCACAATGACATTACAAATGTCAAGGCCAAGTTGAATGGGGCCCTGGGCAACCTGATCTGGTGCCTGTTTTAGTGGCTGGCAACTCTGCCTATGGCAGTAGGGTTGGAACTGGATGATCACTGAGGTTCCTTCCAACCCATGCCATTCTATGATTCTATGATACAAAATATACTCTTATTCCCTGTTCAGTTTATGCAATGCCATACAGATATTACTCCAACAGCAATACCTTGTGCCTCATTCTAAAGCTTACATTTCTATTATTGATCCTTCTTACCTACATGAAAACATCAACATTACTGAGTTACTCTTCAGTTTGATAGTAGGTCACTGATGACATTCGGTGCACAATTTTGCAAATAATTACATACCTTCATAGCACTGTATCCAGTGTACACTTATGAGAATGCTGCACCAGTGTCAAGATACTTAAAGACAGGACATCTACTGCTTCTTGCCTAAGCTCAAGGCATGCTATGCTATTGGAGGAAAGTAATTTGGTTTCAAATAGTTCAATTTTGATGAATCTGTTAACTCATCCTCTGTTAGAAGAAATTATCTCAGAGTAGGAAATGCACTATGAAGTCACACTACTAGTTATTTCACAGTGGTTTACCTGAGCACAAGATATCTAAGCTGCCAGTAGTAAGAGAAGGAAAACCAGTGTTACCAGACACAGGTTGTAATATGCAAATATTATTTATATGACGATTTGAACACAGAAATTAACTTTTACTTGAAGAATAAAAAGCTTGGCCAAGAGGAGGGAGAGCAGGCAGGCACAGACGAGAAAAGAATATTGCTGATCCTTCCAAGATGCATTGTTTCTAAAACTTTTTTTTTTTTTTAAGGTAAAAAAGCAACTAATGCAACAAGTTTGTTGGGAATCAGGTTCATAATGTCAAAGACTTTTTTTTCAGTTCATTATTCTTCAAATACATAAAAATCCCTATATCCTCTATTTACAAAATGTTGTTTAATAGCTGAGATTTAAAATTTGTTACTCTGTTCCCTATCAATAAAATGGGATTTTGATGTAAAACTAAGCTGTAGTCTCTCATCTTCAATTATTTCTCTCAAGTAATTCCATTAGAAAGCAACTTTGCTGATCTTTATGACACATAAAACTTCTGTTTTTGCAGCCCTTTGGTCATTTGAACTAAGCATGAGCAACTGCAAATAGAAAGGACTACCAAATTGTGGAAGCTTAATGAACATTTTGTAAGACAACTCAATTTATGTATAGATGTCCCCCTTTTTAAAATCACTATGAACATATGATTTCTTTGTGTACGCATACATTTTAGGAAAGAAGCAATATAGTATAAAAGTAGTTTCAGATCTTATCTTGTTAAGACTGAGATTACTGTTAAAAAACTAGTGTACGTGTTACAATGTACATCTAGAATGTCTCACTACAGAAGTATTAAGCCAAATTAAAACCATACTCTTTAAGCATCACTGCCTCATATGCCTACCTCTTTTGGCATGAAGGACAATGAGCACTGCAGAGATGACTTTCCCTGCAGAGTAACTGAATGCAAATAAGACTCTGAAGAACAGCTGTCATCCTCTGTCAAAGAAAAGTCAGAATCAAGTTACAGATGTCTTTGTACTAAATACTGATTTTGTAATAATTGCAGTAATTCTAAGTGATGTCCAACACAGATATATGCACAGCAAATATTTCTTATCAAGGTATACCTGGATATAATGTTTTCATAAGCATTCTGGAGGTAATTTTGAGAAGTGATAATCACCAGTAACTTTAATGAAAGCCATAAAGTACTTGGCTGAAGCTTTTTTCCCTAAATTACTTTCAGGCCCAACCCACAGAGGTTTACCAGTAAGGCTTCCTTAATTCTTTAGGCTTTTGGGTCCCATTTTAAAGCACTGACAGAAGCATAAGGTAAACTTCCTTTGACATCAATATTCACTCTGGAACCAAACCTTTTGAACAATATGGGACCTCAGTGGATGTCACATTGCTTGTTTCAAGCACAAAGTCTGTTCTAGAAATCACGTGTAATGAATCAATTCCAAAGCTGGCTAGTTGTCTGTCCTAGACAATCTTACAGTCCTCTAAGCTAAGATAACTGACCAGGGGCCTTCGCTTTCCCTTTGAAATCTACTGTGTGGTAACCAAATCCCTTTGTTCTTATCAGATTATTTTTTGTGATCATCCACATTTAGTTCTACATAAGGATATAAGTGTTAAAATACTGGCTTGCTCAAGAAAATGTTCCAATTTCCTGAGCTTGCAGGGACAAGAGGCTGAATGAACATGCCACAAAAATCTCTCAAGTTTGAGTATAGCACAGGCAATACCAGGACTGAATTAGAAAAGGGATGAGCAACAACAAATGAAGAATAAGAAACTGTGGTCATAACAAGACACAAAGAATAGCAACTAAATTCCTCACATTGCTCCAATGCCATTCTAGTTTGGGTGTTATGTAAAAGAGATCCTGTGATTAACTGGCAGACACCTTGCACCATTATAAAAAATCCCAAACACTATAACAATGATGAATTAACTTAAAAGTAAGCATTATCAAAACAGCGGGTAAAAGTCGAAGAATAGGAAATAAGTACAGTTAAAATTAAAAACCAATGTAATTTTAACTGCTATGAGAGTATTCAGACATTTTTACACACCTTTGCAACCATAGGCAAAAAATAATAATCTACAGGAAACTCGATTTCCCACATACTTAGTTTTAGGAAGCGTCATTTTTTATATTAAACTGCTGTTTAATATGATTGCCTTAGGTTTTCTGTAAATTAGAAAATTTGTATAACATAAATATTCTCACAGATTTTCTCTTAGCATTATCCTATTTCTTATTCAGTGAAAAGAGATATAGCAAAAGCCAATACCTGTCTGATTGTTAGAATCAAGTTTAAAATCCTTATACTTGGAAAAATCAAACATCACTCTGGTGCGTGTATGCCCTCTGTTCTGCAGTAAAAATGGAATTGATTTTGTGGAACCAACGTAAACACCACCAAAATCAAATAGCTCCTGTAAGAAAAAAAAAGGAGGGGGGGTCAAAGTGCTGTAAAGTCAAGTCTGTAGTTGAACAGTATGTCAAAAATATAATTGTTTAAAGATTCACCGTTAGGCAGGCATCTCAGTTGATCAGTTGTCTTGCCTAACCCATATCTTGAAATTCTTACCACGATATCAAACACAACAGTTAAGAATTCAATATAGAAGTCCAGTTACGCTATCAGGAGGATTTTCTTCTTTCAATGAATACATCAGTGGATCCACTTATCCCTACCCTACATTTTTCACTGTAACTAACTTAAAGAAACCCTCTCCTATTTAATATGGTTACTTTTCCCAAGTGATCAAATTCAAAAGTTAAAGCTATCTACTAGCTTAACTTCCACATGTACATTTAGTTTTTCCTCTTCCCAAGAGAATTTCCTTCATTTGATAGTTTTCTCAGGAAGTTAGTATAAGAAATAAAACAAAACATGAAGTAGAAGTGAAACATTGACATCACGGTGATGCCAAACACTACCAGTATTACCAATTGCTAGAATGAACTCATACTTACCATGTCAATCTTTATTTCAGGAACATCTACAAATCCACTAATCCTAAATGTAAGTACTCCTGAGTTCCGAATTGCTACCTAAGTTAATGGAGAACAGTGTGATTGTTGAGAAGGTCATTTTAACATAAAAGTCTCATCAAATCAGTGACAACTATATGAAAAAGTAAAAACAAAGCAAAGGACTGTATCTGGATAGTCATTACCATCAATAAAGTTCAAAAAAGGCTAGTCTTCTGAAGAAGAAACAAATGTTGCAGGAAGTCGTATTGCTAGAACAAGCAGTATCCTCTAACAGGAGAAAGCTAAGTGGATGGGTTAGTTCTATCCTACTGCTGTGTGTACTGGGAAGAACACCTGAATCACAGAATCCTTGAGGGAACTTCTGGTGCAAAATAGATGTTATTGTTTAGAGCAATGTTTGTTAGAAGTGGAATGAAGAAATGACTGCTAGGTTCAAGTAACACTACGTAGGCAGCCATAGAAGATGGAGAAATCAGGATTAGGGTCAAAAAAGGTAGCAAAGATCAACCCCAATAGTAGAAATCCTTTTTTCCCCCCTGCTTATCTGACTACAGACTAGTTCAGAAAGGAGGCATGCAGAAAGAAAACTAGGATAAGATGTTTATTACACCCCTATTATCAGATTAATTTTATCAGTTATTCATTTCTGAGTTGACTTTATTTCCTAATTTTAACAAAAAGTAGTCAAAAAATGAAGAATATTTCAGTCCTGCAACTCCATAAAACACTGAAACTGTGTAAATGTCCATATGATCTTATGAAAACAATGAAGTGTTAGTTTCAACAGCTTGCCAACAGTATGATGTGAATCAGCTCAAGTGAGAGGCTGTTTAGATACTTCTGTCATTTTGGTCTCAGTATTGCTCTGAACAGCTTACTAGCCATCAACAACTGTGACAAAAGAGTTTTTTCCCCCTCCAGGAATTAGAACACTGAAGAAAAACTTAAGATGATCAAATGTACTTAAGTCTCAACATACGAACGTACAACATAGCACTCAAAAGCCAAAACACTTTCAAACTAGAATACCTCCACTCTTGTATCAAAATTCATTTTTGCATCCGCAGTGAAACTGATTTTGAGATCAGCATGGCCTCCCACAGGTACCACCCCTTCAGGAGGGGTGATGACCATTCCAGGCACTGGATTTGAATGAAGAACCTTTAAACACAAACATGAAATTAGTAGTACTGAAAAAGAAAAATTCACAGCTAAAAACAATTATCACTGTATCTATCATGAAGCTTTTACATGAAGATTCAACTTGTAAGAATAACATACAAATAAATATGATTAGTACAAATCAAAATAAATTAATCAAACAGTACCAAAAAAGTAAGAGCAACACTTCTGAGGATTTTCCTGAGAACAGTATCAGTCACTATATAAGTATAGCAATGTATTCAAATTGTTCTTCTATGTTATCAGAAGAACTAATGTGGTTAGGTTTCCTACTAATTCATGTTTGTTATTTTTACCTGCTCTGGCATTTAGTTCACCTCTTATCTAAACCATAAAACAGTCTAGCTTCCTCTCAGCTGTTAGTATAGTAATGTAATCACATTTGTTGTGACCAGTACAAACAGGATGACCAGCCAGTACGTTCTCACATCCTAAATGCCTCATAAGGTATATCAATACGAGGCTCTTCCTTCACTACTGGTTTTCAGGAAACTTCTAGAATCTTCTAGATCATTAACACCTTGTCAGATTTGGTATAATGGATAGAAAGATAGACAAGCAAATGGACAGAATTCTTCTTCATAGAAATCTTTTTTCTTCGAAAAACTAGACAAAAAATGAGGTCAGTTCTTATCTAATAACTGATAACACAAAACTAACAATTTGACGAAATGAAATGAACTCCGTCCTCCTCCCCACATCAAGTAATTAAATATGCTGAAAATAACTTTAGCTTACTTGGAAGTAGGCATGATTGTATCCTATGTTTTGAAGAATGGCAGTCTTACAAATAGGTAAAGCCAGTGGACAATGACTGAAAGGTACCCTTTGTTCCATAACCTGAACTTTTGTGGGACCAAGCTATCAAAATTTAAAAAAAAGAGAAAATAAGCAATCTAAATAATGTCTTACAAAGTATAAATAATCAGCCCAATTTTGTTTTCAGTAAATAATAAGCTGACGTATCTGTGGAAGTGCATAAATTAGAACTATTCAAACAAAAAAAACACAGTTTAAGTGTATGATGAGTTTTACACAGTCTATTGAATCTATCTAGATTCAAAGTGATCAGATACAAACTCTGACACATTTCTGAGTTTATCTCAAGATAAACTCAAAAAATCTTCATTAGATTTAAAACCACAAGTTCCCTATTTTTTTTTTAAATCCTAAATGTGTGAGCAGAACAACGTAGTTCAGAGATTTTAATGCAGTAAAACCATGAACATTCTAACTTGCCATAGCCATATTTTAGATATGGAAGTTTCCAAGGTTCCAAAAGAATGAGGCTACTCAGGAAAAAAAAAGATAAAGCAGAAATATCAAAGGGAAAAGTTTCCTTGCCACTCAAAATGGAAATACTATAGAGCAAGCAGACAGTAGAATTAAAATAGATAAAATCTGTCTAATTCACACTTCCTGACACATGTAACAATACATATCAAATGATTCAACTAAGCTGAATTTCTTATTTCTGGAATCTCTCTTATTGTGTCATAGGATTCCTTCTGTAAGCTTATTCTACTCCACCTTAAAATAGTTTGAGATTGACACTGTCTAGAAAACAATGCAGAACATTAATTTCCAAGTTAGCAGAAGTCATGCTCAAACAACAAGACAAAAGTCACATATCAGCCAGTCAACAACTGCTACCCTGAAGCTATTCATAAAATAAAATTAAAAAGTATTTTCTCCTTGATTTGCATCTCTATAACATACATACAAAGAACTGTTAGACCACCTCTCAACCTTTGTTTATTTATATAAGTAAATCAAGAACAACCACAGCATAAGATGTACAGACCACTCAGTTGTGGTGTCAAAGGAAATACACCATCATAGACCAGAAAAAGGCAAAGCGTCTTTGTCTTGTCATCAATTCTTTAGAGCAATATCTTTTCATAATATGTCAAATAGAAGTGATATGAAACTAAAATATTTTTGAATGTACAACCACAGACTGATATTTAAGAAATTACTTGCTTAATAAATTTGCTTCTTTAAGCCCACAGTATCAAGTGTTACCTTTGCAAAGCATTTCAAGCTAGTTGTGTTTCCTTTACGCACACACAAAAGGAATTCTCCTGCTTCTGCAGAGTTGAACCCTGGATGCCAAACAACTTCACACTCCAGGTCACTATAGGGCTCCACAAAGCCTAAATAAGTGTGAAGAATTTACACACTACATCATACATACTTACAATTATCAAATTACATTATATAATTTTAATGTGCTTGTGTTGTTCGTAATTAACAACCTTCTAATACTGATGACAAAACCAGCATTTCAAAGATGCCAAACAGTATGATAAATAAGTTTAGACTCTGAACTCTCAGGATAACTACAATATCTCACTTTATTAGAATCCTTAGAGTAAATCACATTCAAACTTCACTGGTATATTTTTGGCCAGAAATTATTCCAATAAAAGGATGGTCTTCGTAGAATACCACCTTTGGGAAGGAACATATGCTTTTTTATATTAAAAAATAACCTATTTTGCCTCCAGAGTCAATTGCAAGCATCTCTCTCAAGAATCAGAGCACACCAAGCTCCTCATCCAGCCAAATCTTTTTTGAACTGAATAATGCTAACTCAGCCAGCAGTTAGTCATTTGGTTTTTTAATAACGAAGCACCAACATACTCCTACAGAACAATACCTTTCAAAGGAAAAAAGATCTCACACATTCTTAATAAACATTGAGCTGTACTGCAAGTGAAAAGGCTGAATTATACTTGTTTCACTCACACTGTCCATGTCAACTTCTGGCAGCCTTCTTTACACAGCACTTTTGGAAAGTCTCTTATCCTGATGAACAGTGTGATGTCATCAACCACTGCATCACTTTTTAGATATCAGCAGATTGAGCTCAGAAAAATGGTTACATAAAACCTGTTTGTTGGATGTGGAAGCATTAAACTGGACTTAAGGTGTGGTGGCAGGGTTTACATATGGAAAGCTGCTCTGGTATCAACAGTCCAATCTGATACTACTAGGGGATATATTGATGTCAACTCAAAGATAAAAATAGAGCTCTATTAGCAGCTGGATGTTTGTATTAAGATTATTGACATTTAAGATACACGCATACACACTGTACTTGTATAGTATACCTTTGGTTGGCTGTATAGAAAACGCAGTTCCTTTTTTTGTAGTCACAGGTTTCCAAGTAAACTCAACAGAACGGTTTCCAGGGTTAGACACCCTGACTGTTGTTCTAAATTCTGTCTCTGGCAGGTAGCCAGGAATAGGATCTAAAATCAATTCTCTTGCAGACAGATGAAGTTCAACAGGCACTACGTCTGCAATAACCAGCACATGCCCAGGATGTTTGCCGTTTATTGTGTAAGTGAAAGATCTGTAGCATAAAAACATACACTTCTGAATAGGTTTTCTGTATTAGTTATGTTGTAGTCAAAGTAAAATTTATATGGATTGTAATCATTAGGAAGACAGTTATGAAACAATTAAAACTGACAAGAAAAAGCTGCCTGTAATTGACTTGCACGTAACGTAAACCATCTGATTGTTGAAGATCATCCCAAAATATTATCTTCATACTGTTCTTCAATAACAGCACTAGTAAACTAATCATTCCATCTCAATACCAGAAATCTAGTAAGCGGTTTTGCCTATGTATCTACCCAGATAGAAATGTGTGATATGAGCACAGATGCAAAGAGGTAAGACTATGATAGAAGGAGCACAGTGTTTTCACAAAGTTTCTCATAACAAACTAAAACAGCAAACGTTTTCCCCAATATATCAGCAGCCCTATGGCTAAACATGCTTGTAAAATTTTTCAACATGAACCTACATAAGTTATTGATATTACCAAAACCATGCATTCATAATTTTATCATAATGACACCAAGTTTAAACTAGCCATAATATTTATTTTTTTCTACTAATGCAAGCTTAATATGTAAATCAAGACAAATATAAGAAGCCTTACTTTTTAAACATTCCACAAATTCTTGCCTTGAATTCTACTGGAATACATGTCTTTGTAAGAGGAGGCACCACATGACACAATTGACCTTTCACTGCTAATTCATCAGTTTCAATCTCAATTTGTAACCATATATGAACCAACAAGTTATTGATGATATGCAGTTTTCTGACAGTTGTAGAGTGCACACAAACATCACCAAAGTTCATAGTAGAAGGACCTAGAATAGATCAGAAATAAGACCTTCAAGATTAAATTTACTACTGAAACAGTCTCATCAGAACAACTTGTTCTGACTAATTCTGTAAACTGGAGGACTAACTCCTTAGCAGAACAAATTCACACGTGAACTTACAAGTATATTTTTTTTCCTTAATTAGTCAGATATTTAAGTAGTTAGACAACCAACAACTCTACTATTCCCCAGGTGTAGCAGTATATACAGCTACAATATTCAAGTTCTGGCTTCACCAGAAATTCAAAAGACAACCCAAAAAGCAATGACATTTTTCACTTTGCAGCTAAATAATATGATCTGCCCCTATAACCTTAAAACAGTCCTGTTTTAGTACCCAGTGCTGTTAATGGATGAGCCTCTCACAGACTTTAGAAGGCGTTTACTCCCGCATCACAGAGCATACTACTGCAATTACTTTGAAGGAGGATTCTGAAGAAGTTTTACCTTATTGTCATGGTTTTGTGATTTTCGGTTATTGGTATTCCACATCATAACATCATGTAGTGAATGTACCTGGTTCTCAGAAGAGGACTACTACAGTCCCCAGGGTACTTTTCTCCTCTGTTACCATTTCTGGACAGAGGGAAAAGATAAAAACTTGCAGATCACGAGACCTCGTCCCTTTTTCCGCCCGTCTCTCGTCTTGGCAGCACCTCGCTCTCCAGCCGTCTTATCGTCGGTAGTAGAGTAAGGCCTACCTTGATTTTGGGACATTCTCTGTATTGGATTTATCAGCTTAAATTGTAATTATATTGTATTATAGTGTGTTGTTTTGCATTCCGATATCTTATTTAGTAAATTAGTTTGTTTCTCCTCAGATTGCTGCCGCTGTTCTTCGCTCTCAGGGCCATCTCCTTACCCTTTTCCCCAGGCATGGGCCCGTGGGTCCCCCGTCCCATTCATCACAGAACTGGGCTGAACACCCATAAACCGTTGACAACTATTACCTTTAAGAAACATTCTAAGGACTCCAAGGAAACTTGCTCATATTACTGCTGGTCTAGTATGCATTAACAAGCCATAATAGTATGAGCAGGCCTTACATTATGCTGCATTCATTTGTCCATAAAGGGCCATAGCATGACTGGCCTTTAAAGGAAGCTCTCCTTCCACATGTCCAAGCCTAATTTTCTCTCTGCATTGTCTGATGAGTACAAAGCTTTAGTTAAACACTACTGTAGATACCAAGCTAACAGTGACCTAAGCTACTTTTATTAAGGTGAAAAACTATGAAAGCACTTTGTGTTACTACAAATAAGCATTTTTATAAAAACTGTATGCATTTAGTGACAAGAATAAAAATCTTACCGATAAGTATTTGATGAAGCTGTTTGAGTGTCAAAGTTAGATTACAATCATCCTTCTCTTGAGTAGAAGACGGCATAGAATTAAGCCCACTCCAAACCTGGGATAAGCACAAGACATCTTCTCAGAACAGGATCAAAATTCTTATTCTCTTTTAGTATGGTAAACATGTTACGCTTATATTGCTACTCAAGCATTTGACTTACTTCTTTGACTGAAGCACTTGCTGCCAGTTTTTTACTAGTTAATAGGGAATTCTCATCCAAAGAAAGCATTTTCAACTGTAGCTTCTCCTTGTGAAGATCTGTGACTGATATCTTTGGTGACATAATCCCTTCTTTTGGTTTAAGACCTATGTTCACAGAATTATTATAAATATAGAACTGCCTAGAGAGGAAGGAGAAAAAATTGTATGGAAATCTGTAAGTTTAAGAATTCTGTTCTACTCAGAGTACCTTAGTGTTGTTTATCTTAAAATCTAAGTAAGAATACTTCACTACAATATAAATCTCAAATATAACAAATAAATTGAAAATTCTTAGTACATTGTTTAGACAAGGACTAGACTGTTGCATGTTTGTGGATACTGCTTTGCTAAATGGGTTACAAGCAGGATGGCTACAAGAACATACAAACTATATCATGTTTAAAGTAAACCTTTGAGAACAATGAAGTTGTCAAGTGAAACACTTCAAAGATAGCAAATGCCAAGATTACAAAGATTCCTTTAACTGTGCGTGTCTGATCTGCACCAGTTTTCAGAGCAATTAACTTTTATTGTTCAAAGTTAGACTCCAATCAATTCCACCTGTAACCAAGAGATTTTAAACTTCCAGAGATCTTAAGCAGATGCCTCATATCAAGTACTTAGAAAATTATAACTAAGTTCAATAACAACTGTGAAATTCATCTGATAACTGAAATATTCATTTCTGTTCTTGCTCCTCCAGAAATACCTTAAATATGCCATGGTCATGTAAGTCCACAGCCATAAAAGCAGCCCATACACTACACAACACCAGTTCATTTCAAGAAAACCATATACCCTGTGTCTCCATAAAAAAAATAAGATGCATTCACCCTTGGCAGGCCTTGTCTGAATCACAGTGTAATCTCACTTTACACTGCAGAGTGTATATACAACATTAACCTTCTGCTCCTCAATTTTTAAACAATAGGTTTTGCAGACTTACCAGTCTTTAAGGTATAACTTCATCTTCTCTTTTGGAGGGGAGGTTTTACAAGCTTTTCCCTCCCCTCTTTTTTTTTTTTTAAACAATACTAAAAAACCAGAGCTGCCATGTCTAGCTTTCCCAGATTTTGCTCCACAGCACACCAAACAAACATACACTCTCACTTTATAAATTTGTGAGAATTAAGACTAGAATGCCAATACGGTCCTTTGATCCTTTCTGCTACACTACACAAGTTATGTCATAATTCACATACTGAACACATCACTATAGATGAGCTGCATATGCTGATTAAAAATGCATACAATTTCCTACTTTTAAAGAAAAACACCAATATAATCATTAACATGTTTTTGCAGTGATCCATAACCAACTCTTCCCAGAGTTCATTTTCAGTTTTACTTAAAGATCCACAGCCCTAGACATAAGTTTTACCCTGGAAGTGCTCACTAAGTATCTAAATGAACATTTGACCTATATTGTTTTTGAATACATTATAAAATGAAGATCCCAAGACCATAAGTATTTCTGATGTGATAATTTCAGTGCCACTAAATCAATTCTGCATGTGTATGTGTATATTTCATATAAACCTAAAATATTTATTTATCCTTTAAGTAAAAGTCTTACCTGGTGGCATCTTTCTCTAAGCGACGCTGCCTTAAACTAGAAATGAAATCTGCATAGTATTCCTTATGTACTTCCTTTGACAGTCGCTCATAGTCAGTATAAGAAAACTCTGGATCTATATAATTATATCTCTGAGTCTTTGTAAAAATAGTCCTAGAAATTTAGAGGGAATTTTAGTTTCATCATTCATATGATACTGGGTCTTGTTAGAACTAAAATATATTGATTTTGCAATATATTCATATATTTCACTGCAAACATCCTTTTTACCACAGCTGATTATTAATATTTAACCTCGTAAAAGCAACCATAAAAATGAAACATTGAAACTGTAATAGCTACATTTATAGTTTCACACACAAAAAGTCAAGTCAATAAATTTATGCGCAAGAGGATCAAGGTCTACTAGACTGCAATGAATTTTAAAGAACATAGGTTGAAAAAACAATAAACTGTCATATGAGTAACTAATCTTTATCTACTATGCAGTATATGTAAGTGTGTTGTTATTTTCAAATATTACTTTTGCTTAATTTTTTACCTGTACTTTTTATTCCGTTCACTAGGTCTAATGCTGGTTGAGCGGTCGTTAGGAAAAGCTATAAGTGCATCCCCCTCACAATTCCTGTTTATTTTGTGGGTATGAATTTGTGTTTGGGTTGATTTAAGTATTGCCATAGGTGCAGTATCAGTCCACTGTCCTGTGCCATCAGCTACAAACTGTCCAGTTGGATTGGTAACCATTGGTGTTATACCTTAAAATTCAAATAAAACATGTTACATGCACTTATATTTGTTCTTTTCAATCAAAATTCAAAGCACTATGTAAGAAAAATATATTTCTTAATTTATAACAGTCCACTCAGCAGCCCAACAATTGTATTCATCTATCCCACTGTTCTTTCCTTGTACAAAAGGACCATTCTAAGAGCCAACTACTTTCACCATAGTTAAATATATATATACACACACATATATTTATTACAGACCAAACAACTTGTACTGTGTCCAACTGGGGCACTATTTTCCATCCTCCGTACTGTAAGATTGATTACAATCACTTCCACTGCACAGGCAGATAACTTACAAAAAGCTTCATTTCAGACCCACCCTGGCTCCACCAAATACACAGACAAGAACAAAAACTCATCCACAGAGACTGGGAGGAGGGAACAAGAAAACATAACCAACTTAAATAAGGATCAGAGAAATCTAAATTACCTCTCATATTTCAATAGCACTTAAAAGCATAACCTCTTTATTAGCCTGCAAGTTGGAGCAAAAATAGGACATTGATAGACTGAATGGAAGAAAACAGCAGTTAGAAAAGCTGACAGCTATCAAGGGCATCAAATGTGAGAGAGAAATCAAGAAATAGCTATAGTTTAAACTCTATTACTATTCAAAAAAACATTTATATGTATGCATGTGTGCCACATATATAAATAAATGTAACTTATGTATGCACATTGCTGGCTACAACTGACATGGAAAAGGCTGAGGTACTCAACTTTTTTTGCCTCAGTCTTCATCGGCAAGTGCTCTAGTCACATCAATGAAGTAATAGAATGCAAAGACTGGAAAAATGAAGAATCATCCGCTCCAGGATACCACCTGAGAAACCTGAGTGTGAACAAGTACATGGGACCTCATAAAATGCATCTAAGTATCACAAGGAAGCTACTGAACTAAGTTGCTAGGCCACTATCCACCACGCTTGAGAAGTTGTGCCAGTTTGATGAAGTTTCTGCTGACTGAAAAAGAGGAGACATGACCTGGGGAACTACAGACCAGTCAGTCTCACCTCTGAGCCCAGTATGATCATAGAGACTATGCTAATGCACATGGAAAATAAGAGGTGACACCCAACATGGCTTCATTATTTAACATCTTAGTTAGTGCTATGAACAGTGGAACTGAGCGCACCCTCAGCAAATCTGCCAACGAAGCCAAGTTGAGCGGCACAGTCAACAGAAGAGAAGGGATCCCAGCTGGAGGTACCCTGATATGCTCAAGAGATGGGACCACGTGAACCTCATGAAGTTCAACAAGGTCAAGTGCAAGGTCCTACACCTGCATCATGGTAATTGTAAAAACAAACACAGGCTGGCCAGAGAACGGATTGAGAGCAGCCCTGAGGGGGAGTGATAGAAACATAGAATCCTTAGAGTTGGAACAGACCTCTGAAGGCCATCTAGTCCAGCTCCCCTGCAGTGAACAGGGACAGCCAAAGGTAGATCAGGTTGCCCAGGACCTAAGCCAGCCTCACCTTGAAAGTCCCCAGGGACAGGGCATCAACCACAACACTGGGCAACCTGTTTCAGTGACTCACCACCTTCACTGTAAAAGCTCTTTTCCTTATATTTAACATAAGTCTACCCTCTTTGAGCTTGGAGCCATTTCCCCTTGTTCTAGCACCACAGACCCTGCTAAAGAGTCCGGCCGCTTCCCTCCTGTAGCTCCCCTTTAGATACTGAAAGGCTGCTATCAGGTCACCTCACAGCCTTCTCAAGGCCGAAGAGCCCCAGCTCTCTCAGCCTGCCCTTGTAAGAAAGATGTTCCATTCTGTGGATCATTATCATGGCCTTTCTCTGGACTCCAAAAGTTTTAAGTTTCTCCCGTACTGAAGACTGCACATCTGGACTCAGTACTCCAGGTGAGGCCTCACCAGCACAGTGTAGAGGGGGAGGATCACCTTCCTCAACCTGCTGCCTTCTTTGGATGCAGCCCAGGATACAGCTGGCTTTCTGGGCTGCAAGGGCATATTGCTGGCTCATGTCCAGCTTGCCATCCATCATTGCCCCCAGGTCTTTTTCAGCAGGGCTGCGCTAAATCTTTTCATCCTCCAGCTTGTACTGGTAGTGAGGGTTGCCTCTACCCAGGTGCAAGACCTTGCACTTGGATTTGTTGAACCTCATGAAGTTCACCTGAGCCCACTGCTCAAGCCTGTCTAGGTCCCTCTGGTTGACATCCTGTCCCTCTGGTGTATTAACCATACCCCAAAGCTTGATGTCATCAGCAAACTCACTGAGGGTGCACTCAATCCACTGTCAATGTTATTGATGAAGATATTAAAGTGTATTAGACCCAGCACCAAACCCTGGGGGACACCATTCATCACTAGCCTCCACCAGAACATTGAGTCATTGACCACCACTCTCCAGACTCAATCCTGCAGCCAATTCTTCATCTATTGAACAGTCCACTCCTCAAATTGATATCTTTCCAATTTGGAGAAAAAGATGTTGTAGGGTACTGTACTGAAGTCAGACAGACGACATCAATGGCTCTTCCCTCATCATCATAGAAGGCCACTAGGTTGGTCAAGCAGGATTTGTCCTTGGTGAAGCTATGCTGGTTCTCCTGTATCACCTCCCTGCCTTCCATGTGCATTAGCACAGCTTCCAGAAGGATCAGCTCCACAATCTTCCCCAGCACAGAGATAAGACTGACAGGTTGGTAGTTCCCAGGGTAACCCCTTCTATCCTTTTTAAAAATAGGTATGGTGATACCTTTTTTTCCAGTCACGAGAGACTTCACCCGATTGATGCAATTTTTCAAACATCATTGAGAGTGGCTTGGCAACTACATCAGCCAGTTCTCTCAGGACTCTGGAATGCGTCTCACTGGGACCCAGCTGAGAGTGTTGGTCGTTGAGAAGCTCAGCATGAGCCAGCAATGTGTTCTTGCAGCCCAGAAAGCCAACCATATCCTGAGCTGCATGAAAAAAAAAAAAGCAGCTAACAGGCAGAAGGAAGGGATACTCTCCCTCTACTTAATTCCCACGAGAACCATTGCAATACTACAACATGACAGGAAGCACAGCAATAACAGCAGAGCAGCAAACGCCTAGGCTGCAAGAAGTGAGGTCTTGCTCAAACGCAATAGCCATAGGCACAGAAATAAAGAAAAGATACTGCTCACCTTCAGAAGGCCTCAAGTACACATGGATCTCCAACAAGGTACCCTCACCTTCATTGCCAACCCTTAAATGAGGTCTGGGAAGGGGTGGATCCTGGCTCCACCCCTTCCGGTCACTTAGGTGCATCGCATGCACCTGAGTTCCCCTGAGTTGGCCCTGCCTTCCTACCAGGTGCTCAATCACTGCTTCAAGCCATGACTTAGTATTTCCACTACACCCATCTACAATACTGCATTGACCTTCAGGGTTTCCAGCATAAAATGGACATGGACCTGTTGGAGCAAGTCTAGAAAAGGGCCACAAGGATGATCAGAGTGCTGGATCACTTCTCTAATGAAGAAAGGCTGAGAGATGGGGTTGTTCAGCCTGGAGAAGGCTCTGAGGACACTTCATTGCGGTACTTAAAAAAAGAGACTTTTTACACAAGGAGATAGTGATAGGAAAACAGGTTTTTTTTTTGTTGTTTGTTTGTTTTAAAAAGAGAGAGAGAGAGAGACTTTGATTAGACGTTAAGAGGAAATTCTTCACTCAAAGGGTGAAAAGAGACTAGAACAGATTGTCCAGGTAAGTTTTGGGTGCGCATCCCTAGAAGCATTCAAGGCTGAGTTGGACGGGCCTTTGAGCAACCTGATCCAGAGGAAGATATCTCTACTCATGGCAGTGGGGTTGGAACTAGATGGTCATTAAGGTCCTTTCCAATTCAAGCTGTTCTACGATGCAGACCGTTCTATATACGCATGCATAATCTAAAACTACTAGAAAATACAGTATTATAAACGCATTTTTATAAGGACTTGACATCTCAACCAAATTTTGAATAATACATATAAAAGCTAAGTACTGCATATTCTGAAAGATTTTTATGCTGTCATAGCCTTTACAGATTGGGAAGAATCATGGGACATAAGAGAGCTAGGAGGCTCAATTAACTGGCAAATTCATCTAGCAGCAGTAACATACAGACAGTAAGGAATACCCTGTTGTCCTTCTGACTTTGTCCTGTGCTTTACTTCTCTCATGGCTGAAAACTAAAACATATTAGCACTGTGTAACGGCATCACTGCTAATAACTGAATCCTTCATTTACTGATGTAAAAAAAGTTAAATAATCATTTGATGAAAAGTGATTCCTTAGTAGTCGCACTTTGGTTAAAATACAAGCCACTTTCCTTGCATTATTTTATATTCTTCTGGGTACGTGCTATCCAGCTGAGCATTCTCTCAACTCCCAAAGAGAAATTATTTTTTAAAAACAAACTAAAAATAGTATTAAAAAATATTCAAAAATGCAGTTTTTAAATTATTTTATCACTTATCACTTGTGTTGTTAGGATCTTACCAGAATTAATTCTGAATAGAATGGTTTTTGGTTTAGATTTGCACACACCAATAAAGCTCAAATATATCTGGAGAAAAGATTTTGTCTTTGAAACTTGTAAATTGTTTTTCTCTAGTTCTCTACCAATTATGTCGATAACCTGCTTCACTTCAAATACTCCAATCTGATGTGGACAAAATGAAAATATCAACTCCTGTAAGAGAAAAGTTGTTATGAGACATTATGAAGGAAAAACGTAAACTAAAGTTATATGTAATTGTTTAATAGATTCATTATTCTCCCTGTTTACTTTTAAAGATGTGTTCAACACTGTGCTTTTGAAGTATGCCAGTGACTACACATACGCACATATACACACAGCTATACTATAGAACACCAGCAAAATCCTGCTAGTTCATTTCTGAGATAAAATATATTTTTGTGCCCCAAGTGACAGGTTTGTTAAATTATAAATGCTTCCATATCCAAGTTAAATTTAACATAACTTCTTCTATTAAAGAAATACTATGTTACTCAAGTACTTGCAATAAACCAAAGGAAATGAAAATAATCCTGCAAAGGCTTAGTCTTCTCGAGACCATAAAATGCCAAAAAATTAAATCCAGGCAAAGTGAGAGTAAAAGGATCTTAGAGAAGCTCCTCCAGGAAGGTAATACAGCCAATAGCCCAGCTGAAATGCCTCTACACCAGTGCATGTACTGTGGGAAATAAGCAGGAGGAAATGGAAACCACAGTGCAATCAGAAAACTATGACCTAATTGTTACCACAGAAACATGGTAGGACAAATCACAGAACTAGAATGCTTTGATTGAGGGTTACAAGGTTTTTAGAAGTGATAGGCAAGTTAGGAGGAGCAGGGGAGTGTGCAGGCGCTCATCCTGGTGGGGGATTTCAGCCACCTGGATATCTGCTGGGAAAACAACACAGTGAGTGGCAAGAAACCCACTGAGGGTAACTTCCTGGTTCAGGTACTGGATGGACCAACCAGAGGTGAAATATTACTAGACCTGGTGATTACCAATTCGGAGATCATTAAAGAGGTTAAAACTGAAGGCAGCCTGGGCTGTAGTGACCACACCCTGCTTCAATTTGTGATCTCAAGGAACACGGGACTAGCAAAGACTAGAGTCAGGACCCTGAACTTCATGAGATCGAACTTCAGTTCACTGAGAGATATCCACTGGGAAACTGTCCTTAGGAACACAGGAATGGAACAGAGCTGGCAGCTTGTTAAGGACACCTTTCTGAGAGCACAAGAACTCTCCATCCCCCAGCATAAGAAATCAAGTAGTGGAGACAGGAAACCAGCATGGCTGAGCAAGGACCTGCTCATCAAACTGAGGGAAAAGAAGGAAGAGATAGGCAGTGGAAGCAGGAATGGGTGACTTGGGAAGAATACAGAGATCCTGTCTGGACAGGCAGAGATGGGATTAGGAAAGCCAAGGCACAGATAGAACTGAACTTGTTGAGGGATCTGAAAAATAACAAGAGTTTATTTAAAAACACTGATCAGGAAAGAAAGGCAAAGGAGAATGTACCCCCTCCAACAAATGAGAAGGGAGAACTGCCTTCAATGGGTATAGAGAAAGCTGAGGTACTCAGCGACTTCTCTGCCTCGACCATTACTGGTAGTCAGGTTTCCCACCCCTCTCATATTCCTGAACCTCTAAGCGGGGGTCAGAGGAGCAAAATCCCTCCCCCTGTAAGAGCAAAGCAAGTCCAAGACAACCTCATGAGGCTGAGTGTGTATAAGTCTATGGGGCCAGACAACATGCATCTGAGGGTCCTGAAGAAACTAGCTAATGTAGTTGCCAAACCATTCTCCATCATATATGGAAAATCATGGCTGTCAGCTGAAGTCCCCAGTGACTGAAAAAAGGGAAACATCACTCTCATACTCAAGAAAGGGAGAAAAGAAGATCTGGGGAACTACAGGCTGGTGAGCCTCACATCTGAGCTTGGAAAGTTCATGGAGCAGATCCTCCTGGAGGATATGTTAAGGTACATGTGAGATGAGGAGGTGATCCAAGATCTCCAGCATGGCTTCACCGAGAGCAGATAGTGCCTGACCAATCTGGTGGTCTCCTACAATGGAGTGACAGCATCAGTGGACAAAGGAAGGGCAACAGATGTCAGCTACTTGCACTTGTGCAAGGCCTTCGACATGGTTCTGCCCCCATTCTTATCTCTAAATTGGATAAATATGACTTTGAAGACTGGACTATTCAGTGGATAAAGAATTGGTTGGATGGTCGTAGTCAGAGGGTTGTTGTCAATGGTTTTATATCCAGGTGTAGGCCAGCCACAAGTGGTGCTTCCCCATGGGTCCATCTTGGGACCTGCACTTTTCAACATCTTTATCAACTAACTAGTCAGTGGGATCAAGTGCACCCTCAGCAAACTTGCTGCTAACACCAAGATGAGTGGTGCAGTTTGTACAACAGAGGGAAGGGATGCCATCCAGAAAGATCTGGACAGGCTTGAAAAGTGGGCCCACATGAACCCGATGAGGTTCAACAAAGCCAAGTGCAAGGTGTTACACTTAGATCGGGGAAATCCGAGATACGTGCACAGACTGGGGGAAGAACACATTGAGAGCAGTCCTGCCAAGAAGGACTTGGGGATCCTGGTAGACAAAAAGATCAACATGAGCCAGCAGTGTGTGTGCTGGCAGCTTGGAAGGCCAACAGTGTCCTGGGCTGCATCAAAAGAGGAGTGGCCAGCAGAGCAAGGGAGGTTATTGGTCCCCTCTACTCTGACCTCATGAGGCCCCATCTGCTGTCCTGTGTCCAGGTCTGGAGCCCCCAGTACAAGAAAAATGTGGAGCTATTCAAGCAGGTCCAGAGGAGGGCCACAAATTAATTTGACTTACATAGTAAAATGCCCACCTTATTGTGGCCTTTCAGTACATGAAGGGAGCTTTAAAACAGGAGGGGTACTGACTTTTTAACATCATCTGATAACAAGAGGAAAAGGGAGAATGGCTTTAAACTAAAAGAGGGGAAATTTAGCCTAGATGTTGGGAGGAAATTCTTTACCCAGAGGGTGGTGATGCCCGGGCATGGGCTGCCCAGAGAAACTGTGAATGCCCCATCCCTGGAGGTGCTCAAGGCCAGGTTGGATGGGGCCCTGGGCAGCCTGAGCTGGTGGGGGGCAGCCCTGCTCATTGCAAGGGGGTTGGAACTGGATGATCTTTAAGGTCCCTTCCAATCTAAGCCATTCTATGATTCTATTAAAGTTTTCTTACAGTTAAATTATCTTTTACAAATTTAAAATATTACTTGCCTTTTCCTGGAATACAGGAAAGATCATTAAGGAGGAAAAGAATATGCATTTAGCTGATATTAAATATCGTAGCTGCTGAAAATAAATTATTCTGTTTTACTTTAAAGAAACTCCACTAGCGATCCATGTAAAATAATCTACATATCTACGTAATATATGAGCAAGAGATAATTACCTTAGTAGAACTTTTTTCTATTTTTCCCTTTTCAGGAGAAATATTAAAGTGAGCAGTCTTGCGGAAACTGAATTTTACTGGAAGGAACTCAGATTCATTTTTGAGTGTGCACAAAACTTGTGTTTGTTCACCCAGGAAACAGTCCATAAACTTAATTACTGGTCCTGGATTAAAAGTTAACATGACAGGAAGAGCAGAACCTGTCAAAGCCAATTCCGTGTGATGAGGACGATTTTCTGTGTTAGAAAGGCACACAAAAAATATACAGTAATTAAAATAACAACATCAAACCATACATTACCCCAGAAATCTATTAGCATATGAGCAAGAAAAGTCACGTTGTAGCTGTACGGTTGTAACCGCACAATAATGCAGCTAGACACTATGATTTATGGAGCAGTTTTCTATAAGCTTTGAACATACACATGCTTACTTATAATGGCTGCTAGATAATAAACTGTTCTTTTATTAAGTTCAGGTGAATATCTTTTCATCCTTAAAATGCACAAAAATGTATAACTGAAGTGCTAGTGACTTACAAATGCCTGTTGGTGTTTTTCTCCTCCTTTCCAAATTTTTACATTAAGTTTTAGCTGTTCACTCCTAACAGATATATTCATGGCATACATGAATACACTCAACCCTTTCTACTCACAGTTACAACAGATTCTGGTGCTAAGATATAAAAGCTTCCTATAACACTGTTAAGTGGTACAAGAAGAAATAAAAATCAAGAAATACAATTTTATCATCCATATATAGTGATTATATACTTCTGCAACATACTTGTACTTGGTGTGGTACCATCGCTGGGGGTCTGCAGATCTTTATTACCAGCAGCCTCAAATCTCAGAAACAATAGATAATCTTGTTTTGGTGATGAATCATTCACTACAAAGGTCCCTTCAAGTTTCCTGCAAGAGTCATAATGTCTAATTATAAGATTAAAAAAAAAAAAAAAACCCTAAACAAAAAAAGCTGAATTTTCATCATCTACCTCAGCTTCTTTGCTATCGATTACACATTGAAAAAATTATTTTTTATACTTTCTGGAAAACATTGTAAGATAACAAATTTAACTGAGCAATATCTGTATGCTTATGATGCAAGTTATTTGATACCTTTACCATTCACATATTTCTACAATAGTTTTCTAAAGATTACATGCATATAACCCACTAATAAGAGTTTCAGTAAGAGAAAGTGCTCATTCCATTTCTTATGTTTGTCTTCCTTGTTTGAAGGAGAAATGTTCCATTATGCCTACTATTTTTTAATTACAAGGAAAGCTCTCCAAAATGTTGCAGTCTCTCGGTGATTAAATATCTATCTTACATATTGCTGCACATATAATTTTATGAAATAAGTCTGAAGTCCTGAAAAAGACATTTGACTCTACAGAACTTTCTCAATCTTTAGAGATTCAACATATTTAATTGGAGCAGTAATTCATTCCCTTTGCAAAATCTAGTAAGATTATTCTTACCTCAAAAGAAGCTCACTCAACTCCTGGTCCAAAGGTATCTTTTATGAATTATAAAACACCTCCCAAATCATTATTTCAGACTTTACTTTACAGAACCATGGAATCATAGAATATCCCAAGTTGGAAGAGACCCACAAGGATTACTGAGTCCAGCTCCTGGCTCTACACAGGACCACCTAAAATTAAAACCCTGTCTGGGAGCACTGTCCAAACACTCCTTGAACTCCAGCACTTGGGGCCATGCCCACCGCCCTCTGGTGCAGACCCTTTCCCTAACCCCAGCTGCCCCTCCCCTGACACAGCTCCATGCCGTTCCCTCGGGCCCTGTCGCTGTCACAGAGAGCAGAGCTCAGCGCTGCCCCTCCGCTCCCTATGAGGAGCTGCAGCCGCCATGAGGCCTCCCCTCAGCTCCTCTGCTCTGGGCTGGACACACGGAGGGACCTCAGCTGCTCTTCATATGTCTTCCCCTCTAAACTGTTTCCCATCTTTGTAGCCCTCCTTTTGATGCTATCTCATAGTTTCATGCCCTTCTTATACTGTGATAGTCAAAACTGTGCACATGGTGAGACCTCACCAGCACAGAGCAGACTGGGACAATCACTTCTCTTGACCAGCTAATGGGAGGCCTGATGAACCCCAGAGTACAGTTGGCCCTTTTGGCTTTCACAGTACACTACTGACTGATATTGAACTTCTCATCAACCAGAATCCTCAGATCCCTTTCTGCAGGGCTGTTTTCCAGCCTCTCCTCCCCCAGTCTGTAAATACACCCAAGGATGCATCATCCAAAGCACATTTGTAACTTGGACTACTCACTCACTCTGGACAAAAGCATAATGTAACCATGGATTTCTCATAAGGTAGCAAGGTTCCCTGATCAGGAATGCACCAGATCAAGGTGGAAACATCTAAATCTCTTGTTTTCTTCATAAAGCTTAAATCTTGTAAAACAGCATCTGCACTCTTCTGTAGATCTGTTCCCTAAAAGAAAAATCAAAATGTGAATATGTCAACAGCTCAACTTCCTATGTTCTCAGCTTCTTCTTTTTTGCTTTTTTTACCCTATGCAGTTTTTTGTCTTTCACAAGAAGTAGAAAGATGTAACCTAAGGAATACCAGTAAGACATATTTCCACATCACACAGCTAAATGATTTTATATCAATGTTTTAAATTTCTTTTTTTTTAAAGGTGATGGTTACTTAGATTGCTTCACTGTAACAGAAATACAATAGATACTGTAAGCATTTGACATTCTGTAATACCAAAGTATGTTTTGACAACTCCTAAAACATAACAAATGCATTAAGCAAAACCACCCAATAAAATTTTTTTTAAAGGAGGAAGAATGGAATATACTTAACATCCTTAGTGCTACAGTGTCACATGGTGAAACAGAAATACCTGAAAAAACTTAATTCCAAAGTAAAGACCCAGTAAAAGTTTTGTAGACTGGGGAGAAGCGATAGTGAGTTTTTTGATTAGGATATAGTACAACATCGTAAATGCAGTTAGAAGATGAATGTGGAGAAACAAAAACGCAAAAGCAGAAATAAAAATCAGCTTTTAACTAAAATAATAATAATAATAATATTTTCTTACCATCTCTCCTCCAACAGCATTGTCTTCCAGCACTGCTACCCAGTCCATACGCTCTGGACTATCATTGTGTAAAGTTATTTGTTTAGTCTTTGAAGACCCAAAATAAACTGATCCAAAATTAACGCATTCCAATACATTTCCAGAAGATGGTCCTAGAACTTTAAGAACTTGTTCAATAACAACAGCTGTGATCCATACTTCCTTGCAGCTACCTCCTTCCATCTTCACTCTGTTGTTAAAAGTAGCAAGTAATAGGTAATGTACAGAAATGTTAGAAATAATCACTTTGTTTTACATTAGAACCCAAGCAAACTGAAACAAATCAAAACATTTAAACTAAAATCATCTTCCCATAGATAACAAAAGCAAAAGTAGTATACTTGACATGCAATACCTAGCAGATATATCACCAATCACAAAAAAAAAAAAAATTAAAAAAATCACACATTGCAATATAAGGATCAGGGGAATTTTTCCAGTTTTTCCTTTTTTCCCCCTCTTCTCCATTGTGTTGGCACACTGTTTCAAACAATAGGAATGGCATCTCAAAAGTATCAGATGTCCACAAATGATATGCTCCTCTTTTTCGTCTGACAATTTGCATATCTGGGAATCCATGTTGGTGTATACCTGTGATTTTCTCTCAGAAAACTGGAACTAGAAGTTCATCTGAGCATGCATAGAACCCGTGTTCTTCCTTCCTGAATGCCTGAACTTGATGACAGCACTAAACACTGAAGGACCATATAGATATTGTATAAATCTTCCTTATTCTACTGGAACAATCTTTGTTCTTACTATACAAAAGGATCGCATTTAATAATGCAATACACTGTTCTAATAGACCCAACTCTTCTTTTCAATAGCTTCAGAGCTGAAAAATCTTTCTTTTGAATAGTTAGATATATAACGCCACAGTGGATGTGCAAGAGGATCTCAGCCTCTCTGAACATTCTCTTTCAGCTTCTAATTACTGGATTCACCAAAACAGAAAATAATTTTTTACAAAAATACAGAAGAGTATATTCCTCTGAGAATTTTGCTTGTGCTCAGAGATTTAAGAAAATTGCTTAGAGGAAAAGGTAAATGGAAATAACCAGGATGTATCATCTATACTATTTCTCCAAGTAAAATTCCTATCACTGACCCATTATAAGACTTTCAATGCTGCCCTATTTGGTTATTATATAAATTAAATATTTGTTTATAAACAGTATTTGTGCAAGTGTTGACAGTGAAACTTGATTTCGTTTATTATAAAAGATTTTGCAATTACTATTAAAAAACACTGAATTAAATGGCAATTGTGTAGAATTTAAGAAGGCTGAGGGCAGGTGAAGGATAAAACCTGAGCTCTGGAAAGTTACCTTTTTTTTTTTCAGTTTAATAGATAAACCATACTGCAATGGCTACTTAACCAATATGGGTGAGGAAAACAGCAGGCATGACACTTTGCAACCAAAAAAAAAAATCGAAATTCAATAAAGAAATCCCTTTCACATGAAGGTGGATGTATTTGAGACACCAAACACAGATATTAGCTTCCTTGTTACTAACAGACTTTACCTTTTCATTTCATTTCTTTTCCAATAGACTACAAAATGCAAGAACAGGAAGAAGAGCTCTTTGTCATAGATCTCATTCATTTAAACAAAGAACAGGGTGGGCATGGGAAACACACCCTACCCTTTTCACTGTTCGAAGAACATAGGATTTAGAAGAACCTTCCAGATAGGCATCCACTTCAAATTCTGGCACTTCCTAGAAAGTCTTATTCACCATTAGAAAGGAGACAAGGCAGGCACTTAAAAATAATCTATTCTTAGAAAGTGTCAAGAGCTGTGGTTGTGAATAGATTCCCTCTGTTGAAAACAAGACAGACATCATAATGTTTCTGATACTACTGAAACATATCCAGCCCGAAGAAAAATAGCAAAGTTACGAGTTCAAAAAAATCAAGGAATACAGCACGTGTCATGGAAGATATAGAACACAGCAGGTAGAAGGTACAGAAGCTCTTGGTTAGCGGTATAGCAGGAGATGCGCACACATTCCACGTCATTGCAACTTAGGAAAGACCTCTAAGAACACAGCTATGTACACAATCTATGCATCACTGTTCTGTGGAGATAATACAATCATCAAGTTCATTTAATGAAAATAAATACTGAAATCAGGAATTGAAACTTGGGAGCTTTTTTTTTTTTTTTTTGGTAAATAGATTCACAAAATCTTTAGAATTAATAACAGACAAAAATGTAACTTACAGGCTGAAATTATATCACTCATACACTCACTTACTTTATCATTTCTCTGATGACTCTTGGTACATCTGTACAGATATGCACTTTAACCACCTTTAAAGATTTAGGCTCTACCACTCCACTGGTAGGTTCTATGTCAAGTAGGATATCCCCATTATATGATATTTTAAATGCACCTAAAAGAACCAATACATTATACAACATTGAATTTGTAGATTTATATTCTTCTATTAAACCTTTAGAATAACAAATGACAGGCTTCTGTATGTATCACGCAGCAAAGTTTATAATTAGAAACAGTTCTTATACAAAATGAAAATTCTCACATTATGTAAATTATGAATGCATCTGCAACTAATATGTTATATAATCTTATGTATCTAATTGTCATTCCTCAAACTAAAAAATTAGTATGTAGGCGTAAGAGATTTTTATATAAACTAAACATACTGTAACTCTGAGTTGTCTAGAAAAATAAAATTTCTCCTTGAGAAGACTTTATTTTTATTTTTTCCAAGAAACAAAAGTGAAGGAAATGTTTTCATTAAAAATTTTAGTCAGTTATAGGACAAGCAGAATAAAATTATTTAGCTTTCTCCTAACTTCCTAACAATCCAACTAGCTAGAGCCTTGTAAAACTTATAGAGCTGTAACGTGGAATAAATTGAAATACTGACATGAAACTTCATTAATTTAGGAACGCTCACAAATTGCTCTTTTGTGAGGTGTTAACATTATTCAAATGATCACACTGCCTTCTTTTAAACTGTTTGTTACCACTAGCTCAAGATTTCCACATAGCTCATTATTGTTAATAAATGAATTCACAACCTGAGTACACTGCAAGACTTAATAGTCAAATCCACCTTTAAAATAAAAACCCTATACTTTGAGCACATACCTTGGATTCTTCTCAGTTACTTTAAATAATATTCACATAAGCAATTCTGCCTACGCCTATAAACTTGTCTTACCACAGCCACTATCCAAATCACTTTGTCACAAGTAAACCGGTTTTGTTTTGCTGAGTTTTTCTTTGTTTTAACTATCTTTAAAATGGCAGAGTTAAAACATTCTTAACAACTATCCACTTTTTTTGGTTTTGATTGATACAAATAAATTCTGCTCTAACTATACAAGTCCATGTCCCTCCTGTACTAATAACTACAGATCTGGACATAGTACTCCAGGTGAGGCCTACCTAACTTCTGAGGAAAGGTATCTGCAATTTTTTCCAGAAGAAAAAGCAGTCAGAGAGGCTACATAGACCACATATGCATTCTTACGCTCCAGTGTTCATGTTATAATCCTTAGAATTGTCCCTCACAGAATTTGAAGGATTTGAATGTTTTGAAAGTGTTATGATTTCAAATGCTACGGCAGAAAGAGGAAAGACCTCTCATTATCTTCTCATAATGTATATGGTTCAATTCCCATTCCAGAGGATTTTGAAAATACAGGGAGCTTGTGGTTATTTATTCAACAGACACCTAGTGGGATCAGAGAATCATAAAGACAACACACAAAGCAAGAGCAGAGGTGATTCACTATTATTTATGCTGGGCATACTGAGCTAATGAGAAACTTATTTTTATATCTATCAGACGTGATTCAGGAGAAAAGATCTAAAAGAATTTTGCAAGATTCTAAACTCATCTTTCTTCCCTGAGCAGACAGCACTTCTATACTGCCTACAGAAGTAACGGATCATTTATAGAACTGTGGTGGTTTAACTCCGACAGGGAGCTCAGCACCACCATGCCACTCTCTCACTCCACCTCCTTAAGACAGCGGCAGAAAAGAAAATGGGGGGAGGGAGGAGAAAAGCCTACAGGTTCAGACAGGGACAATTACTGTCATGGGCAAAAGGAGCATAGGCAAATAGTGAGCATAAGGGAGACTGATGTAATTTATTGCTTACTGAAAACAGACTAAAACAGTAAAAACAAAAACGAACTAAAATCACCTTCCCTCCATCCACCCTCTTCTGCCTCTTTCCCCTGAGTGGCAGAGAAACAGAGTGGAGGCTGCAGTCAGTCCATAACGATTCATGTCTGCACCTGCTCCACATGAGCTCCCTCCCAGGGGATGCAATCCTTCCCGCACTGACCCAATCTGGGCTTCCCACAGGCTGTAGCACTCAAAGCGGCCCTGCTGACATGGGATACTGCTGGGCTCTGCTCATGGCGGCCACTCGAGCAGTTCTTTCCAATGCCAAAACCTTGCCATGTAAACCTAGCTCATGAAGCCACAATACTCTGTACCTGGGAAGATCACGGAGCAGATCCTCCTGGTTACCATGTAAATATGAGACAGAGGTGATCTGAGACAGCCAGCATGGCTTCACCAAGGGCAGATCCTGCCTGACCAACCTGGTGGCCTTCTATGATGGAGTGACACCATTGGTGGACAGGGGAAGGGCGATGGATGTCATCTACCTGGACTTCTCCAAAGCCTTTGACATGGTCCCTCATCACATCCCTCTCTCTAAATTGGAGAGGTATGGATTTGAAGGATGGACTGTTCGGTGGGTTAAGAACTGGTTGGCCGGTCACAGCCAAAGGGTTGTGATAAATGGTTCTACGTCAGGGTGGAGGCCGGTCACAAGTGGTGTCCCCCGTGGCTCAGTCTTGGGACTGGTGCTCTTCAGCATCTTCATCAATGACATAGACAATGGAATCAAGTGTACCCTCAGTAAGTTTGCAGATGACACCAAGCTGAGTGGTGCAGTCAATACACTGGAGGGAAGGGAAGCCATCCAGAAGGACTTAGATAGGCTGGAGAAGTGGGCCCACGTGAACCTAATGAGGTTCAACAAGGCCAAGTGCAGGGTGCTGCACTTGGGCCGGTGCAATCTCAGGTGTTTGTACAACCTGGGTGAAGAACTCCTTGAGGGCAGCCCTGTGGAGAGGGACTTGGGTGTCCTGGTGGTCGAGAAGCTGGACATGAGCCAGCAGTGTGCGCTTGCGGCCTGGAGGGCCAACTATGTTCTGGGCTGCATTAAAAGAGGAGTGGCCAGCAGGGAGAGGGAGGTGATTGGCCCCCTCTACTCGGCTCTTGTGAGGCCCCATCTGGAGTAGTGCGTCCAGGCCTGGGGCACCCAGCACAAGAAAGACGTGGAGCTCTTGGAACAAGTGCAGAGGAGGGCGACCAAGATGATCAGAGGGCTGGAGCACCTATGAGGAAACCTCTCCTATGAGGAAACGTTGAGGGAACTGGGCTTGTTTAGCTTGGAGAAGAGAAGGCTCCAGGGAGACTTCATTGTGGCCTTCCAGTACTCCAGAAGGGAGCATATAAACAGGAGAGGGAACGACTGTTTACATGGGTTGATAGTGATAGGACAAGGAGGAATGGTTTTAAACTAAGACAGAGGAGGTTTAGGTTGGGTATTAGGAGGGAGTTTTTCACTCAGAGGGTGGTGACGCACTGGAACAGGTTGCCCAAGGAGGTTGTGGATGCCCCGTCCCTGGAGGCATTCAAGGCCAGGCTGGATGTGGCTCTGATCAGCCTGGTCTAGTGGTTGGTAACCCTGCACTCAGCAGGGGGATTGACACTCAATGATTTTTGAGGTCCTTTTCAACCCAGCCCATTCTATGATTCTATGATTCAATACTCATTTAATGCGTAACTCAGAACTTGCATAAAATTACATTTACCAAGAAAAAATATTTTCATAATTTAATGCATACTAAACATTTACCTGATAATGATCCACGGTTAGCAATACTAATCTCTTTACTAATTATTTTACTGCTTGCTATCACTATACCAAAATCAACCTCCGGCTCAGTTTCCAGATGACAGGATGGAATTAACCTGCAGAAAGAAAAAAAAAAAAAAGACATGGTTATAATGTCTCAAAACTTGAAAATAGATTTGTATTTTCAAGAAATTTGATTTAGTACCACAATGGAAAGAGTTCTGCTTTTTCTCCTAGTAGTGCTACTAATGCAACTCACTCTGGCACTATAGCATATATAGAGGACGCGCAAAAAAAGCTTATCTATCAAGCTGTTAAATGACTGCAACTTTAGTACAAATTATCCTCATTCCATTTTGCCTAAATGCTTGAATACATTTCTATTTAGTTTCAAATACATTATTGTAGTACAAAGAACTTTAATTAATGTATTAGAAAAGCTTCTACTATATTGAGTCAGTTGTATCACAGAAGTTGACATTCACAGTATTTTGTTATCAGCTGCCTGAACTAGAAGCAGAGAAAAAATATGCATGCCCATTTCAGTTTAGTCTTCTTGTTTTATAGATATTTCATGTGGCTTCTACAAAATATATTACAACACAGGAAATGAATAATGACAAATTATTTCTGTTATTTACTTAAGAGCCTCATCCAGCATGACGACTTCACTGGATAGGGTGTGTACTGCTTAGCCATAATGAAAAGCTACTGCTTCCTTAAGCAAACTTGTGAAAGCTCCAGTTCCCGATACATGCACACTTTTGATCTCATATAAAATGCATTCAAAATGAATGAGGATTTTGTATGAGCACAGCTGTCTATCTCCTCTTACCCACCTAGAGGAACATGCAACTATTGCATCAAAAACACCAAAACTCTATCAAGACAAGGTTAGAGTCCACTTGAAAAGACTGCAAAGACTTCACAACGTGCACCAACTATTTAGACATTCTTCCAAAAAGTTTCACGAGAAATATGAAGTAAGTTTATTTCTACACAATACCCAACTATATAACTTCACAAGCAGACAGGATTAAGAATAAATTGTAACTGCGATGAAGTTTCTAATAACTCCTACAAAAAAAAAAAAAAAAAAAGGAGATTGTTAAAGATTTTAAATGTATATATTATTATTTTAAGTATGGGGTGAGGGTTTTTTTTTTTTGGTGTCCCACTTGTTTGAAACAAAAATCCCAACTCTTGAGTATAAATGTTTTCTATTGCTAACAAGTATCAACTAAATGAGTTCATCACATTTGTATTTCTGTATATCAAGACCACAGTGCTATCAAGCTAAAAATAATCACATTGTGTGGTCTCCAAACCTGATATAAAATACTTAACAGACAAATTAACGCGGTTGACCACTGGGGCTAGTCACACGTGTAATGCAAATAAATAAAAGCTATTCTAATTGCAAATCAAACAATTATAATATTAATTTCACTAAAACAGAATGTATTTTGTTGTATTTTTAAACAAAATTTTAAGCATTTTAAAGAAAAATGCTTAAAAGCAGTTCAGTGTCAATGCAGTTTGATGTTGTATGGGAAACTAACTTTTCCTACATTCTCAGAGAATCACATCTCAGAGTAATGATTATCTTAAAATCAACTGCAGACACAAGTGAAGGAATTACACAAGTTCTTGGCACAAAGGTTAAATTTTTTCATGCTTTGTTTCCTAGACTGGCCATTAATTTTTTATTTTCCAATAGGATTTGATGCACAAAACATGTAGAATCAGGATTTCCACACATTCATAGACAACTATACATTTGTACATATGCAATAATCCATACTGAAATGAAAGGTTAAAAACTATATAATTTAAGAGACAGAAGACTGGAAATAAACAAATACCAAAGAGAGAAGTAGAAGACACTTAAACAGGCCAGTCCACATAATATTAGCAAATTTCAAACATTCCTTATTCTATTCTTGGATTACTTTTACAAATTTTCTGAACTTGTTCTCACAGGCTGTAAAATGTAGTTCTGTTTCTCACGTGTGAATACTTTGAAAGTACTGCCAGTACATGGTTTCAGCATCATTCCCCACAGAAAATGAAAAGCACTGCACCTGAACTGTCCAAAAGTCAGAATTTGTGGCTGATAAAAGTTTTGTTTGTGTGTCACAAAAATATATACAACACCTAGACGTAAATCAAAGCACATACTTAACAATTTTAAGATTATCTATTTCAACTTTTGTCATTTTAGGAAAAATAACATTAATGCATATTACATGTTTCTGATGATGCATTAGAAATAATAAAAACGTTATTTAAAAAGCCAAAAAAAATTAGGAAGAGAAACGACATGCTGGAATTGTATTAATTCCAGCTGGAGGAAAAGGGGGTAAGAGGCACAACACTGGGATCCTCCAAACACAGTTTGCAATTTTTAATATTGTCAGTCTTTTCCATCACTTTAAAGACTTCTGCATGTATTTTGAAGTAATGTCTTCTTTAAAAAAAAATTTGATTAGTATTTTTCAACCAGTGAGTTTTCACATTACATTATTTTCTCAAAATGATAAATAGTGTATTTAAAGATTTCTTTGGACAGAATGTTATGTATTATTACCCTTTAATGCAATAACTGAATACAAACTTAGCAATCTACTGCAAGACCTTTCCAGAAAGAGGTTGTCCGTAGCTTTATTTTTCTAAGTCAAATCTGTCCAACGAGGTCTTATCTCCAGAATAGTAACCAATTTAAAAAAAATCAGATTTCTTCTAGGAAATACACTTTTGCAGAACAGATTTAGAGACAGCTACTTCTTAACAGTTCACAAGAAACCTGCCTTACCAGAAGGATCAGTAGAAGAAATTCTAGGTTCCACAAGTATTATGTGATAACTGAAGAATAAGAACACCATATAAAAGCATCCCTGTCTTTCAAAAGAAGGAAAAAATCTCTCTCTCTACACCTCACAATTTTTTTCCCTTTAATAACCTTTACTGTTAGTATACTAACAATTACTTTTACTATACTATGAAATCAGTCATATGTGTAGAATTATAACTATGCCCATTTGTGTTATTTGACCCCAGAGTTTTCTAATATTAAGACTGACAATGGTAAGAATCTGTTTTTTGACCTGTGGCTAAGAAACTATTAGCCCAGAAAATAAAAAGCATGCAACTAAGATAACATGCTTAGTTTGAAAGTAAGAATCTTGTTAGAGTTTATGTTGAGGTGGGATTCACCTGTCCTAATTTAGGCATCTGAAAGCTAGAGCTGTTGTCATTCTATTTTTTTTCCTTATAGACAAAGGAGAGAGAGATCCTCTAGAATAATTACACCCCATCATTATACAGCCCAGGGCTGATGAAACATATTTAGAAGCTTACCGTTTAAAATCAATATGTCTATATATTGTAATATAACCATTATATCTGTTTATACACACATAAAATTCCACATGGACTGATGAAAATTGTCCTCAAATGTGTGAGCTTATTACAAAACATACACCATGTTTTTAGAATTCTGCAGTGTGTTATTCAGAATAACCCCATGATCACAACCAATACAGAGTAAAGCAAAAACAAGAATCCAAAACCTCTCTAAGATCATTAAAGGAACCACCAACCCAATTAACTTCTTACCAATCTACTGCTCTGAAGAAGAAAAAAAAAAAAAGAAGAAAAACCTCTTATAAAGAAACATCTGTTTTCATTGCAGTTGATAAAGTAGTTAGCAGCCATAAACTTCCCACAAGATTAAACTGAAAACAGTAACAGCAGAATATCAACTTTCAACTGGCATACCCAACCAGGGGGATATAAAGTACGTCTTCTTCTACTTCAAGAGGTAAACTATCTTGAAGATCTTCTTCAGTCTCAGGATAGTATTCTACAAAAGCTTTGACTTGAAGTCCAGGTGCAACAGGTTTGTCTGGATTGTCCACAATCAGTTTAAACTGCAGTGTAAAAAAAAAAAGTTTATTTTCATTTCTAGATTTAAAAACTAATACACATAGCTCATTTTCAGAATAACACACAGATTGACTTAAAATTCACAACTGGTTTTAAAATATGCAGAATTCTGTAAAATTCCTTTTCCTATTTATTTATTTGTATTATTTGCACTGGCACAGGCTGCCCAGAGAAGCTGTGGTTCCCCATCCCTGGAGGTGCTCAAGGCCAGGTTGGATGGGGTCCTGGGCAGCCTGAGCTGGTGGGGGGCAGCCCTGCTCACAGCAGGGGTTGGGGCTGGGTGGGCTTTGAGGTCCTTTCCAGCCAAAGCCATTCTGTGAGTCACCCTAGAGCAGTAAAAGAAAGGCTGAATGAATAATGTAATTTGATGGATTCAGAAAGTGTTGATTTAACAAAACACTGTTTCTAGTGCTTCCAAGAAAGCTCTAGGTTTTGCTGCTGTTGTCATAAACATTCTGAAGCACCGCAAGATAAGGGCAGTTACTACATAATACAGAATCTTTTTCATATCTGAGAAAGCAACAAAGATTAAGTCTCAATCCAAAGCAGCAAAAAAAGAGATTGCATAAAAATTTTCTGTAGATCTGACCTACATTCTGCTAAATTCAACTGAAAGTCCCGCTATACGCTGAATATCTGCTCAAAAGGTCCATGACTGCACTTCCCTTTCTTCAGGGAGAAGTGAGAGGGAAAACAAACAAACAAAGAACAACACAGAAGTAGGTGAGACAAAGTATCTTCTTCCTCCCTCAAAAAAAGAAGACTGGATTTGTAGTTGTCTGTAGGTATCTGCTGATGTCCAACACGCCCTGCATGTCATTCCTTAAACAGAGAGCACACGAGCAACCTACCAGAATGCAGGAGGAATCCCACAGCTACTACATTTCCAAGAAAACTTCATTACAAGATCAAGAAACTCTTCAACGTTTCAGTACAATTCACACCACTACATGCATAACAGGCTTCTGCGGTATAAGTCCAGTTTAATTGTTTATTTCTAAAGAGTCATCCCAGTATTCTTGGAGTTTTCTGTACTAATCTTTATTTGGAATATGTAAGCAAAAAATATGTAAGCATACTTGTTGATTATATTGTTAGAACATCTCCTATTCCTTTAAAATTTCCCTAAAAATATAAATACTCAACTAGAGGAAATTTATTATGCAATATCCGTCACATTATTATGGGGTTGATTATTAAATAGACACGCTTTAAAATTAAAGTGCGAACAATTTACCTCTTCTCCAAAAAGAATTAAACATCCATGCATATTCATTCTGTGTAAGGGAAGATGAATATTTTAGAATACTAAATTTTAAATGAAACCCATGGAAAACTGCTTCGTGAGCTAACTTCCTTGAAATGCACGTTTCAGCCTCATGCTGCAGCAGCTTAAGGAAGGTTAATTTTCAGTTCTTGCACTCTATGAATATACCACTTCAGGAAATTTACAGACGAGTCACACTTCACTTCACCCTAACTCTCATACTGGGCATCTAACAGATGATGGCATTAAAATATTCAGCCTAAGGCATCGACTATTTTTTGTTTGCTTGGTTGGTTGGGTTTTTTTCTTTTACTAACAGTAACTATATTTATTAATTATGACTGAGTAAGCCTTTTTCTCTCTTTCAACATTGATTCTGCCTTTCCATTTCTAAAATGTGAAAAATTGATGAATAAGGCTCACGGAAACTAACAAAACACAGTAAGTGCTGCCCTTCCACATCAAGCTCAAACTGCTATGAACACAAAGCAACATCGGCTTCTGTTCCATCCCCAATACCAGTCCAACATTTTGATCCTAATTTTGAAGCAATTAACAGGTTAAATACTAGCTGGATGAAAGACAAATGCAAAACTACTAACCACGGTTGGGTTTTGCTGGGCCCATATCACTGAAGGACATCGGTTAGTGGGCACGGTGGTGATGGTTTGGTGGAAAAGAACACTAAGATTATCTAGTCCAACCAACCTTAATGATTCTGTAATACAGATTGTATGTCAAGGGCTATACCTGTTGCAATTTGTAAGATTTTTAAAAGTTGGATATACAATGACTTTTCCAGAAGTAATGAGATGAATACAAGAACCTAATGAATGGGAAACTAATGAGAATCATACCACCTTCCAAAAAGATGGAAAAGCTCTTTTCTGAGAAAGCCTTCCATAAGCAAGCACTGCAAATGGACTTCTTCTCTCAGTAAACTTAGGAGAGCACAATACATATACAACAGAGCTATCAATCAGCACTATGAAGTACCAGAAAAAAAAACCTGCAAAAGCTAGATCTGGAACATTTCACAAATCTGACCCATTTCTATATGGCTCTCCTTCAAACAAAAGGGAAATTGCCGGCTTCTTGAGAGATAACATTTCTGAAAAGCACAAAGCCAGTTAGCAAAGCTAAGCAGGATTTGCTACCAACAAGGTACTTGACGTAGTATGTAATATGAGAAACTAAATTACTTCTATTAAAATAATGGATTTAACAAGCAAGGAAGCTCTTTTCAAATTGCTCACCTCAGGAAAATACTGAGCTGAGGATGTCAGAGGTCATTTCACTCTGACTTACAGGCTTCAGCTTAGCAGTCTCATTTGAAATTCAATAGGAGAATATTTTTCATAGAATAATTAAGGTTGCAAAACACCTCTAAGATCACCCAGTCCAACCACCAGCCCATCCTCACCATGCCCTGTGCCCATGTCCCTCAGTGCCACATCCACACAGCTCTTGAACACCTACACGGACAGTGACTCACCCACTTCCCTGGGCAGCCTGTGCCACTGCCTCACCGGTCTTCCTGAGAAGAAGTTCTCCCTAATACCCAATCTGAACCTCCCCTGGCACAACTTGAGGCCATTCCCTGTCATCCGACCACTGTTACCTGGGAGAAGAGGCTGACCCCACCTCACCACAACTTCATTTCAGGTGGTTGTAGAAAGTGGTAAGGTCTTCCCTGGGCCTCCTCTTCTCCAAACTGAACAATCCCAGTTCCTTCAGCTGCTCTCCATAAGACTTCTTCTCCAGACCCCTCACAGGGCCATTGCCCTTCTCTGGACACACTTCAGGGCCACATATTTCCAATTATCTCAGAAAGCACACCTGCACTTACTCATGAGAAGCAGGTAACCTAGGACACTGGCTCGCACCCCCAGACCTGTCACACGAGAGAATGCAGAGAGCTCTGGCTCTAAGAACTGTCACCTATTCTTTCCAGTTTATCCAGCTACTCAAATATAAACTAATTGCCATGCGCCGGAGCCGGGCCGGCCGGAGGCTGTGGGGCAGACACCCACCGTCGCACCCCTCCCGGCCGCCCCTCACCTGGGGCCGGCGCGGCGGCAGCAGCCGGAGGCGACAGCTCTGCGCCCGCAGGTTCTGGATACTGAGCGCGGCACAGTAACGGCGCCCCGGCACCGTGGCGGTGAAGCGCAGCTCGGGCGGGGCGATGCGCACCCCGGCCACGTCCCGCCACCCGCCCGACATGGAAGACATCCCCTTGTCCAAGGCAGCGGCGGCTGCTGGCTGGAAACGGTCACTTAGCAACGGACGCAGAGCGCTGATTGGAAAGAAAAGAGCGGCTCCTCCGAACCCACCAATTAGAAGAGGAGATGCCGTGCAGGGGCGGGTCCTTGCCCAGCCTCCTGTCCCGAGGCGAGAAGGGCCGGAGCAGCGCCACCATTTGGTGGGCGCCAGGTCGGGGTCGCTGGAAGAGCTCTGCTTTCATACAAGCCCGCTCTTTGGCAGGGGGGGCACCAAAATGGCCGCTGCCCTTTGGCTAGTGTTTACCGATGGGGAGCCACCTCAGCCGATGGCTCCTGGCAACGTGAGGGAGAGGGCTCGCGCTGCATGCGCTCAGTTTCTGACAGTGGTGGTGAAGCGTGTGTATATAAGCAGGGATGTTTATCCTGTCCCGGGTTACTGAAAGTAAAGGTGGATTATAAGTAAATAAATAAATGAGCACATTACTCGTGGTCTGCATAGACCAAACAGAGTGCTAAACAGGCTGTGTGTTGGTGGAAAGCTCGGTGTCTGCTGGGGCAGTGACTGCACTAATAATTCACTGCATGCATTTACTGAGCAGAGAAAGACATGTTCTGGTTGTGTATCCCTGTGCCTTCATGTGCTGTAATTTAAGCGGTAAAATGCTGCTGACAAGAATCCAGCACTTACGCAGATAATGGGCCATTTTGCTCTTTGCTTCCATGTAGCAGATGGGGGGAGGGGGGGAGCAGCATGCACAGAACCTCAAACATCAATTTTGATCAACCCAAAACATTTTGCCTTCATTCCCTGAAAGTGCATCAAGCTATCTATGTTTTAAAAGTCAAACATGAGAGCAGCTGCAAACATGAGTGGCAGCTGGTAGAGCTGCCAAGAACAAAAAGGTCACAAGGCTTATTTTTAATGGGTCAACAAACCTAGAGGAGGGTTAGGGAGAGGGGAGAGCCTTTGTTTCTGATGCCAGGGAAGGGTGATATAACAGGTAGGGTTTTCTTTCTTAAAAATTCAAGTGATAGCAACCCATCTATAGATTACTGAAGAACTAGTGGCAGTGTGACATTGCAAGCACTGAAAGTAAAACAAAGGAATCTGAAAGGAGCTCTTTGGGATGAGTACTTGAGTCTATTTTTTGGTAACTTTATTCTGTGGGAAGAGAACAGAAGGGAAGGAGATGGGAGGGAAAGGGAAAAGGAAAGGGAAAGGGAGAGAGATTACCTTACAACAGAGTTAAACTTCTACCTTTTCCCTGCAAAACTGAGAACACTCCAACATAGTTTCTCTGATATTTGAATGAACTCTGGGGCAAAGTCAAGGGACACGGGCATATCTTAGAAACATGTGATCCAAAGAGGAACCTCCGATTCTTTATACAAACATCATTAAGGTACCAAAAAGTCACAAGCTTATATGTTTATCTTACTCCAGGTTATTTCTCAGTTTTTACACTAAAGATAGAAATGTTCTACTTTCTGATCACTTTCTGATACTTGAAAATAATTGAATTCTAAATGGAAAGTTCAGAAAAACTAGCAAATATGTCACTTTGTTATATACTACTTCACAACCAAGTAGGTCAGTCACAAACTTCATTTTTCCATTCTACTGAGAATTGTAGCAACATTTAGTATGTATAGCAAAAATATTAGAAACAAGAAATTTGTTATGATTTTTCATTTCACTTTAGCCCTTGCTGGATTACAAGAGGATTCTCAAAAGGTTTCTGACCTCTGCTCCTTTTGACCTTTGTTGTGACCTACCTTCCTGTCTGCTTTACAGACAGGTCACTAGCCTTCATTCTGTGAGCTTATCTCAACTTATCTGTTAACTTACCTTGGCTACATGCTAAACCCCACACGTGAAGCAACCCAGCATAAAAGCATTCATAGGTGCACTTTTTTAGTTGTTTGTTTGTTTTCATTGGAGGAGGGCTGTCTTTAAGCAAGATAATTTCTCAACTTCAGCTTAGAGCACTAATTCACAAATAGTTGAAGCAGCACTGTTGACAGGGTGCTAACTTTGTGAGCAGGGACTGGAGCAAGAGGCAGTCAGAAATCTTTAAAATCATTTCTGTCATTAAAGGATTTCTAGCAAAGAACTTTTCCCTTTCTTTCACTGGATTTGGTGTATGTGTGTCCATACAATTTTGTTGTTATCCATTTAACTATTTTTTAACAGATTTTAACTGTGATTTATCTTTTTTATAAATGCAAAGTTCTGTATTAAAAGAGTTCTGCTTTCTCTGAAATATGTTGGCTAGGTTCTCTTCCTCTTCTGCAAACCAATCAAATGCTTGCCATTGCCATCCTTACGATATCCTGTTATGAAACAACATTAGATAACAGACTCTTTTCCTTCATTCCCTTACCTCACATTGGCTTCATATAATTTTATTAGTCACCTAATAGTCAGCACCAAGGAGAAAATGAATGTAAAGGAACAGATGTACTTTATTTTGATGACAGAATCTTTTATACCTAATGGCAAAGTATAGACTATGTGTGTCCTTTCTCCTTTATGGGCCACGAAGATGATCAGAGGGTTGGAGCACCTCCCCTATGAGGACAGGCTGAGAGAGCTGGGGCTCTTCAGCCTGGAGAAGAGAAGGCTCTGGGGGCACCTTATAGCAGCCTTCCAGTACCTGAAGGGGGCCTACGGGAAAGACAGGGAGGGACTTTTTATGAAGGCAGGTAGCAACTGGACAAGGGGAAATGGTTTTAAACTGGAAGAGGGTGGATTTAGACTAGATATTAGGAAGAAATTCTTTACTGTGAGGGTGGTGAGACACTGGAACAGGTTGCCCAGTGAGGTTGTGAATGCCCCCTCTCTGGAAGCATTCAAGGCCAGGCTGGATGGGCCTTTGAGTAACCTGGTCTAGAGGGAGGTGTCCCTGCCTATGGCAGGGGGTTTGGAACTAGATGATCTTAAAGGTCCCTTCCAACCCAAACCATTCTATGATTGCACTGGACTCCCTCAAGCAGTTCCCTGTCCTTCTTGAACTGAGGGGCCCAGAACTGGACACAATATTCCAGATGCAGTCTCACCAGGGCAGAGTAGAAGGGGAGGAGAACCCCTCTCGACCTACTAACCACACCCCTTCTAATACACCCCAGGATGCCACTGGCCTTCTTGGCCACAAGGGCACAGTGCTGGCTCATGGTGATTCTGCTTTCCACCAGGACGCCCAGGTCCCTTTCTCCTATGCTGCTCTCCAGCAGGTCAGTCCCCAACCTATACTGGTACCTGGGGTTGTTCTTGCCCAGATGCAAGACTCTACACTTGCCCTTGTTATATTTCCTCCTAAGATCCTAAGTAAAAAAAAAAAAAAAACAAACAGAATGACATCATTAGTTCTTTGCAGTTAGTAGACAAAGATAATTTGTTTAAAATGAAGTAGCCCCAAGCTTGCTCAGATATATCCTGGGGCCATGGTCAGTGCTCAGTGTAGAGGTCAGAAAAAAAAAGAGGCAATTAAACTGATTATAAAGGTGGTTTATTTGACAGTAATTCGGCAACAAGAAATCATAATGATACCCAAGACAATTAAACTGACTTGACAAAACTGCCACTCATACTGCACTTTGTTCATGGAATCTGAATCCAGAGGAAGTGTGATTTGAACTGTGAATGCTGACCTCTTTATTTTACTTCAGGGAGAATAAATATATTTAAAATATACTGGAGAGAAATAGGGCCACTTACTGGTAAAATAAATTAAGTCAATTCATTTTTATATCAGATTTGGGGAGTCAGAAATAGATGAAGTCCAAATAATGATGAATGATAAGATATATTCCTTTGCATTTAATCTTGCAAATTGTTCTGCGTAATGGAAAATGAGAATGTTGAAAATGACAGATTTAGGCTCTAAAGGTCTCTTCACCAAACAGAGCATTGTCGGAGAAGCAGAACTAATGAAGATTGTATTGGGTCTTTCTGCTCAATGAAGCCATCAGTCTGTACAACGTGTGCAAGAATTGCCCTTCTCTGAGACCTCCTTTCTCAGATTGGATTGAAAGGAGCAGAACCAAAATTATTGAAAAAAGAGAGGAACAGAGCGACTGTAAGTTAGACAAGGTAATCACAAACATCTGCTTTCTTGCCCTTTTTTTGTCTTTTAAGAGAGAGGCTGTAGAAATTGGTAGATTAAAAATCTGTATAATAAAAATATATAGTCTCTGTTGTTTGATAATATATTCAAAGGCTCAGAGAACTGTGCAATGAGCTAATCTATACAGCAGAAGCAGAATGTACCATTGTAATGCTTCAGTTCAGGTAAATAGCTTTAATAGAAGTGAAGCTGTAGCAATACTGTAACACAGTAATACTGATTTGGGGACCAAGATTAGTGTCTGCATGCAGTGCTGAGCTGAACTTTTTGATCTTGTGAGATAGCAGCAGTTATTTCAAAAATTCCAGCACTGCCCTCAATAATGAAGTACATTTGTGCCCTCTGTTTCCTACAGTCTCTACAGTCTGTTCCAAAGGAAATGTTTTCTGCATCTGGTATCTTTTTTTAGTCACAATGTGTGAAAACATCCTTGTTCATAAAAAAAATTAGTAACTCTAAAAGCATTCATATCCATTCACAGATTTTATGTATTAGACAAATATAAAAATTGCTAGTTAGGAAAAAAAACAACTTTGAACAGCACAGATAAACAAGATGAAAATGTATGTTTCTGAGCTGAGCAGGTCATCTCTGATCAAAACAGAGATAATGGGGAAATTATGGAGTAATAGGACAAATCAGATAAAGGATAGTTCTGAAAGTGTCTAATATAAATCAGGGGTTCCTTAACAGTTATCTGTGGCTTTTAAAGACCACCATAAAGCCATGAGATTTACAATGTTGAACCAAACCAGTAGACTTTCTAGGCTGATATCAAGGTGTTAACATCTATTAGAATCAATGAATCAATATGCAATTTCCACACAACTAAGATGGGATTTTTCAAATTTACTAATGGTGGGATTCATTTTGCCACACTTGATGTCTATTCTTAGCTTTCATCATGGTTAGGGAAAAGAGATAAGTACCTTCAGAGCATGATCATCACCACCACTTCTACCAGCCTTACGTAGGTATTTAAAATAGAATTCCATATATCACATTGACTTTATGCAGGTCTCCTGCTCTCTAGTTACTTCAACACTTTTGATGAACTTTGTTAGGCAGTAATGATAAAATTATTGAAGAGCACAATCAGATCTTAGTGAATTTATTTTCTTTTGCTTGAAGGCTGAAAATTAATGTCCAGTCATTTTATTGTACAAATCTATGTATCTTTATTATACATCTATCTTTTACATCTTACGTGCAATTTATCCAACTTATTCCCTTAAAATCCAATGCTCAGTAAGATAAATTAAATCTGTGCTATGATTGTCTTGAGTGTTGGCCACTCCCTAGTTTTCAAGTCTGTAGGTACTCATCTTTCTGAGCTGCTTGATGTTTTTATTTATTTCCTTAGCTTCATTTACAGTTGGAAATCATTAGCAAACTGGTACATCTCTATACCTTAAAACAAATCAGACTATGGTTCAATGTAACCTTCTGTGGTTACTCCTTACATCAATCCACTTTGCCTGAAAAAAACCTACCCTTTTTCCTTATGAATGTCATCACTGTTTATTGTTGCATTATGCTAGGAGAACTCATTTGTCTTCATAAGTCACGGATGAAGGGATACTACCCAGTTTAGCTGGGTCCTCAATGCAATGATGGTTTTGAAGATCAATAGCAAAGCTTCCAAATTGTATTACATTGGAATTAGGGTAGAACATATCTTGCAAAGTATAGAAGATACATACTCTGGGGAATTCATGCTACTGAGTAGGTTAATTACGCCTTGTGTCAACGTACACTTTCTTTTATGAAATTTGTAATGATTTTTTTACTTCTTATTTTAACTTTTCTTCCCATACTAGGAAAAAAAAGGAGAAGCACGGACATTCAGCTGACCTTCACTATTTTATTGATTATTTTATGTACCTCTATTCTAGCAATTCTTTCTCAGCTTTAGTGTCTGTTTATATATTTTTACTTCAGTTGAGGATCTGTCTATACTACTTGTTTTCACTTGTCTAGTCACCCACAATTTTTAAATGTTGCTTTATACCTGTAAATCTAAATACTTTTTTCAAATACAGTTTAATATACTGTCTCTATTGATATTCTGCATAGAACAGGCATTACATTGATCTCTTCTCACTGGCATCCGTTTCTCTTGTCATAACAGAATTTCCATACATTTTCCGCTCCTCCTTTCAATGTGCAATTCTTTCATCTTATGTGCACTACATTATACCTACTATAATGGGTCCTAATTTATCAGCTACGGATATAGCATATTTATCTATCAGGGTAGTATATTTCTATTTTAGGCTACATACAATAGACATTTTGCATTTTCTAATTTTTCCTAGCCTTAGTGAAAACATTTAACAGGAAAAAATGTCAGGCTTGCAGTTAAGACACTCAAGAGTTGAAATCAATTCTTCTAGCTCAACAGTGAGCTTTGTTTCAGTGATTTCATTAAGGACCTATATAGTATATAACAAAATTGCATCCATCAGTGCTGTAAGACAACAACAGAAGCAAGCAGTGCACAGTCAAAGCAGTTATCCAGTATTACCCGTATTACCAATCTTAAAGGACATTCATACAGAGCTAATAGTTTGGGAAGCTGCTGAGAGCTTAATCTCATTTCTTACGTATCTATTGTGTTCTGTTAACTGAAGAACTGAACTATGCACTGGTGCAGCTTCACCTTGAGTTTTGGGTGCCATAGCGTAAGGATATAGAACTATTAGAGAGCACCCAAAGGAGAGCTACAACGATGGGGAAGGGTCTGGAGGACAAGACATATGAGGAGCAGCTGAGGCCCCTCGGTGTGTTCAGCCCAGAGCAGAGGAGCGGAGGGGAGGCCTCATGGCGGCTGCAGCTCCTCACAGGGAGCGGAGGGGCAGCGCTGAGCTCTGCTCTCTGTGACAGCGACAGGGCCCGAGGGAACGGCATGGAGCTGCTTCAGGGGAGGGGCAGCTGGGGGTTAGGGTAAGGGTCTGCACCAGAGGGCGGTGTGCACGGCTCTAAGTGCCGGAGTTCAAGGAGCCTCTGGACAGTCCTCTCAGACATAGAGTTTCATCTTTGGTTGGTCCTGTGTGGAGCCCAGGGCTGGACTCGGTGATTCTTGTAAGTCCCTTCCAACTCAGGATATTCTGTGGTTCTGTGATTTTAATTACACAGTATTTGAAAGCTTTCTTGTTGCAAAAGTATCCTAAATTAATTCATACCTGGAACAAGATCATGTGTGAATATTCACCACTGCAACACCTATCATCCTCCCAGTAACAACTATTACCTTACTATCTTGCTAAAGATTTCTCTGAAAAGTGGGCAGAAATGAAAGTTAAGCAACACAGGCTAAATACTGTAAATAGCAAAATAGTAGAAAACATCAGAAATGTGTTGCCTGATCATGAAAGTGCACGTGCATTCTCCTTTAGATGGAGTGCTATCCCCCCAGCTGAAAATAGTGCCGCAATTTTGTGACAGTGCAGCAGGTGGTGCTCCAACAGCCCCTGTTGTATGGAGCATCCTGAGAGTGCACTCCTTTCCAGAATTAGCCCTGAGCAGTTAGCTGCACTGCAGCCCTACGCTGTCTCAACAGCAGTCATTCTTGCCAATGAATCACATTCAAAATATTGAACAAGCCATGATGAACATATATTTTTACTTAGAAATTTTGTAAGATGTATATTCCTAAAATTCTAGATGCATTTGCAGTGAAAATTAAAATGCATTAAATTGATAGCATCCCCTTCAGAAGTCTTTCTTCCACTGCAGCAGAAAAGAATTGCATGTAGGTTTCTCTTTTGGGGAAAATGTATGATTTTATTAGCATTGCCTGGACATATCATGGCATCTCCAACAGGTCAGCATGTTCAGTGTGAGCAGCAGCAGGTTGCATTTTGGGTATGCAGGAAATTGCCAAAACTTTCTAGTTGCTTCTCAGTAACTGAGTATGTCTATATATCTGAAATCTAACTGTATAGATATTAGGTGAAAAAAATATATATATAACAAAATTATTTACAAGAGCAGTAGGAATTCCTAGAAAATCTTTTTCTAAAAAAAAATGTTCTTACATGGCTTCAGAAATGGCTGAGAGTGGATGATTCCAATCTAACTTACAGAAGAGACATATCCAGTTAGAGAAAAAATCCCATTTAAGAGCTACTAATATAATTTGGCAGACTATGATACGCTTTGATCATCCCTTATTTAACTTGCTACAGAAAGAAAAGAGCATCTTTCAGCATTCTCCTGAAAGCAGGTCCGTTTGTGCACTCATGACTCCTACTCACATGGCAGTGCAACAAGGGACAGATCTTCTTTGGGAGAGCAGGAGAGGAAGTGCAGGGGAAGAGGGAGGAAGAGAAGCAAAGGCAAAGGTCTCTGTTCCTGCTGGACATGCAGCCAGGCATTGATGATTGCACACTCAGTGATATCCACTGTGAGCAGTTACCATCAAAGAACTATTCCCTCTGCTGGGGATCCCTATATACACTTTCTGCAGAGTTTTCTTGATAAACATCTCAAATATTCAAAATAAGCAGAGTGTTTGAGGAAATTGTTTTACACTCTTCTCCATGCTCAATCATTAATGAACTGTGTTTCAGAATTAGTCTTTTATTTTGCACAAATCAATGGTATGCAGATCATAACTCTCCATCACTCTAAGGAAGAAGCATTTAGCTGGGCCTATCAGCCACAAGAATGATAGTGCATTAGGGATTCGTACGCATGACTTATTTCTCATTTGTCTTTCCTTGCAGGCCTCCCATCACTGAGAACAGCTGCATACTGAGCTGCAGAGATCAAGAAAGCCACTATGCTTATGACAGTGCTCTTCTTTTCTCTGTTGCCAAAAGAGGTCAAATGTAGCATAGCAATTTACACTTTCGCATTCTATTATTCAAATATTTTTATATTTTTTGGCTGCATTCTGAAAAGAAATTCATCTGCCCAAATCCATTTTCTGTTGAGAAAGTTTAACAACATTTTAGTATTTGTTTTAAATTCAGTGTATTTGAATTAGTTGTTAATGTGGCATAATCTAACTCAAAAGCTTTCAGCAACCGCTAAAACATTACCCTGCAAGTTTTCCCCACAGGACTAGAAGCATGACAGGCATTTCTCTGTGGTAGCATCCATAGGCCAGCACTTCTCTGTCATCCTGTGCTAGTTTCAGGGGCTCTACAATGTGCACTATTTAACACACCTCGTGTTACATCTAGCCTCAGATTGTGAAGCATTTCCTGATAATCAGCAAAGTTGGTCTATCACAGTCATCATAGACATTTTGAAGCATTTATGATGAGAAAGATCCTGTGGTCATCTAATTATATTTTCAACAACATAAAATCCTTGTAGTTTACTAATATCTAATTTCTTTTTTAATTCCTGTAGCTGGTGTAGTAATAAAATTATCCTTTGGAGAACATCCGTTCTTGGTAGAAAGATCTTCAGTTCCAGCATACTTACGTTCTTTAGTTAGTTCCAATTGCTTATTGTCTTTACACAGTGGCTCATTTACTCCACCATGCTAGTTCAGATCCATCATCCATGGACAAAGTCACTGTGCCTCTAAATCCAAGATTTGTGTCTGTAAATAAAGGTGTTCTTTCTAGTGGAGAGGTAACCAAGAACACCAAAATAAGTTTTATTGACAGTTTGACCAATAGACAATTGTTTTGGGATTTTAAATACATGGATGGTTTTCCAGAAATCTCTGGTTTGCCTCATCGCAGTTACATTCAGTCTCCACTTAAAAACTGGAAAATCCAATGGCAAATAAGCATTAAAATAGTCTTTCTTTTTAAAGCAGTTAAACACTATAGATGAAAGACAAATATAAATGTGAATATTAACAGTAGAAACAAAAATATAACTAACTTATCTCTCTTCCACACTGCTAACATCAAAATTAAAGCATAGCTCATGGCTTAAACATACTAGAAAGGTTTGAAGGTAGAATGCTAGAAGTTTTGGCACAAAGTCTTTGAAGTGTCTGAAGTTACTCTTAAATATTTGAAGCATTTAGAAATCATTTCACGCATTGCTAGAACAAACTAATTAATGAAGAATATTAAAATATTACAAAAGGCTTACAAGTGAAAATGTTTCTGAAATGAGACAAACAAGAACTGCAGGTGAGAAGCGGCGATCTGGAATTAAGTGGAAGGATTCATAAATTAAAGATAGCAGATTGAGAAGATGAAATAGTTGGAGAAAGATGTCTATTATTCAGGACATACAAGGGTAAAAAAATATGTTAATATTTATTACTCACTGGTCAATGCAAATAATAAAGCATAAAGCTTTACTATTAAAAGGCTATTTTTAATTGATTGAAGAGCACATTACGGTACAGCTTTATGATCAATGCAGTTGCCGTCATTTTTCTAGATTTCAAAATATAGCTTTCTAAGAATGGATCAGGTTAAAGGTGATGGTGTAGTCGGCACAAAAATTACTGACCACTGACAACTCATAGCTGTTTTGGGACAAACCCTTGATTGCAAACATTGCTATGGCTGGAGGTAGTGTAGAATCATGATCTAGGGCACTGCCTGCTCCTGCTCACCTGGGAGGCAGAATGGTAAAAGAAAGGAGCTGAAAAAAAACATGGATGAGATAGCATGTACAGACCGTGGAATATAAATGATACCTGGGGCTTCCTGCCATTCCGCACTGCAACTGGTCTTGCAGTATGCTGGACCTGTGATTGTAGATCCTAAAGAGGTTAAATTCTGGTAGCTACAGTTCCCATAACAAGGCCAAGCAGCTGCTGTTGAAGCTAACGAGTTGGTTTCAGTGCTGGAAATTGGCTTTTAAGAATTTTGAAGGAAACCCTTATCCAGAGGTTTCAAAGGCGTTCCAGAGGGGTCACAGAGAGTAAATGAGATGCTGTGATAGTGGCATCCTCTCAAGTGTCCAAAAAAGTCTGAGGTCCAGGAACAGGTGAGTCTCTGCCTGGCTGGGGGTGGGGGGGTGACTCTAAGAGGCCAGAGAAGCAGCCACATGTGGGCAGACTGGCCCTGACTCAGTCAAATGCTGTGTAAACAGCAAAGAGAGTAAAACTCTAGAAATCCTATTACATTCAGCTGAAAGAGTCTGGGAAGTAATCTCTACTATTACACTTTTTCCATTCTGTCAATAATATGTAGGGACAGGGTACACAGCCTTTTTCTATCACAGTTGGGCAGCCTGCATTCACACACAAAAGATTACATAATTCATTTAGTCACTCTGAAAAAGGGTAATTCTTCGTAGCTGGTCTGTGCTTTGCTCACAGTGAGTCATTTTTAGGAGAAGAGATAATACACATTGTTAAAAATAAGCTTTTGAAGACAGCAGTTCTTTCATGTCAACCATGTCCTGTTTAGATCAGCAGATTAAACAAACCCAAAGCTGTAATTCAGTGCAAGTAAAGGTTTTTCAGTGAATCAAAAATAACAAGGGACAACTTTCACTCCTAGGTTCTGTAAGGGAATTATAGAATTGACATTACCTCTTAGAAATTTAGATTCTGAACATCTTTATGCATTTTTGCAAAAAATAAAAAAAAGCTTTCATTTTGCAATGGAATGTCTAAATACAGCGTTTGCTTTGTAACTCCCTAGAAGGAGAATGTAGCAAACAAAAGGCAGAGAGAGAACCATCAAATATCTCAAATGACTCATCTTCAAATAAGAAAATAAGCCAATTTCAGAACAGCATGGACTCATGGAAAGTAAAAGGTTTGTCTTTAATTTTTCAGGCCATCCTGCTATTATCTATTCAGCAATCAGAAGCTGCAGCATAGATGTTGCTGTAACATGGCTATGAATGCTCACAGTGCAACAGTTCTTCCCTCTGCTTGTCCCTACTCTTTACCTCTGTTACCTAGTGAAATTAATTATTCCATCCTCGCTATGACCCTCACTGCTACCTATGACCACCTTATCTATCGTAGACGAATTCACAGCTCTTAGATGTGTCACTCTATTAATCCCTTTTTTCTATTTACCTTTCTCAAACTGATTTTCTTTCTGCCTGAGTTACTCTATATCTTGTTTCTTCCTTTTTTTTTCCTAGTGGTAAGATTTTCTATTTGTCCGATTCACTCTTCTGTATTCACTTCTCATTCTTTCTCACTGTCATTATTTTGTCAGTTTTCTTTTTCATTCTGTGGTTTATCTCATATCCTGACTGCCCAGAGCAGCATCTTTTTGATTAATTTGTTTCCTATTTATTTTTAATCTTTCCTTCTCTTTCCTCCCCATGACTCAGCCTCCGTTTACCAGAGTTTGTGTTTTTATTGTATTCAAAGCTATTTTTCGCTTATTCAGCATCAACTACTGGAACTTTCAAAGGGAGTGAATACACATGGATGGCTCTGTGCTGAATAGGATGATGTCAGCCACGCAGCTTCTGAAAGCACATTTCATTCCACTGACTTGTCAACAATTAGAAACCACAAAACAAATTGGTCTTTTATATCTGTAAGATATAGCTCCTGCATTTGTCTCCTGCAATTTGTTTCAATTTTATTCCCCTTAGATCCTGCAATTATATGGAAAATTGATGTAGCTGTTTAAAACAAACACATTGCATGATTCTTCAAAAAAAAAAAAAAAAAAAACCAAACAACCAATTTAATGGTAGCCAGTGATCATGAAATCACCTCTTTAAATTAATTAGTAAGTCAACATCATTACAATTTGCAAAGCAATTATGTTTACTTTCAGCTTTGTAAATGTATTTCAAACTTGCATAAATGTGGATTAATTTCAAAGCATCATGTCAGCATTGCAAGAGTAACTACTATGCGAATGGAGCATACTACTGTTTTAATCTCAGTTATCAAAAAAGTGACAATATTGCAAGCATCGTTTAACAAATGATAGATGTCCTCTTTCTCTCGTCTAGTCGACCTCTTCGATCTTAGTAGGATTTCTTTCAGCTCTAGCATTACATCTTATAGCATACCTTCCCACTCAGTTCAGTTTTCTGCATATTACCATGATATATGACACGATAAGAGAGAGATGTGAGAGATATGTATGTTTCGTGTCGATTCACAATTGAATGTTTGAGCCTCAGTAGAAAATTAAAAAAAAATTCAGTCCCAGAATTTCAAGAAAGGATCGCAGCCACTGGTTTGATTTATTAGACAATTGAATGAAGCTTTCCAATTCAATTTCTCATTTAATACTTTTATTATAGTTTATTCATAGATTATTTCCTTTGGAGACAGTATTAGATCCTGTAGTCTGACTTTCATTATAGCACAGGCTATTAAACTTTACATAAATACTTTATAGAGGCCAGTAACTCCTAAAGGAAATCCGAATCATGTCTTCCAAGAGATATCCACTACTGATTTTATAACATCAACAATGAAAACCTCCATCTCCTTTGACAATTGTTCTTGTTGTTTGACAGACTCACTGTTAACAAAATAGCAAAATGAAAATGTGCCCAATTTTTATTTTGAATCTTTTTGGCCTTAATAGCCAGGCAGAATTTGTTGTTTTTGCTTGTTCCCACTGGGAAGCCTTTAACACTTAGTATTACTTTCTTTTGAATGTGCTTGTACATTCTTATAAGGACACCTTCTATTCGAGAAGCTAAAGTTAAACATAGCTCTCGGGATGTACTTTAGTGGTTAGACTATTTCTGATGAACAGAGTCTACCTTAGCTCTACTCAAGTTAACGATCACGTTGCAAAATTCTGTCAGATATTCTGTGTATTCACTCATGGCTTAATACATAAGGCTTTATGTATATTTACTTCACATTCTTTGTGTTGCTATAAGATAAGACAATTTCTGTATGTATCCAGGCACAAAGAGAAGGGTAGCAGTGGCTAGAATGTTCTCGACTAACTGACCAAAGGAAAACTTCTGGCCTTCACCCTATGTAGGTGAGTAGTATGTATGAACATAAAAATTGTCATTTGAGGGCACCACTACAAAATCTTGTTTGAGGGATTACGTAAATATATATAAATCTTGTTCAAAGACACCAATAATTTGATTGACAGAATTATACCACTGAAGAAGTGGTGCTTAAGGCCATTAACTCAGTGATGCAACAAAGATGTCTGCTACAGTGAAATATTTTCTTCAGCCTTGAAGTAATTTTTGTGATTCTTCTCTTCTCCCCTCTTTTCTTTCAACTGTCCTATAAAATGTTCAAACGACAACTGCACACACCAGGAATTTTGCGTAGAGAGGTAAAATTGCCTCCATATTCCCTTCATATAGCTCTCAATTTTAAACACCGTAAAACTTTTGTTTTAGCAAATAACACAGGGAAATAATGCGCCCTGTCTACTTAAACCTCCCATTGTTTTCCAGGACCCTCATTCTGTCCTTTTAATTGAAGTCCACCATCGTATTCCTCATCTTATGTCCTTTTATCAGTTTGTGTGTTTTGAGGAGCTCAACATTCTTCCTTGCAATCCAGAATATTCTGTTCTGTTGATTAGGGTTGGTGTGTTTGATTGTTTTTTGCATTCTTTGCCACTTTGGATCAATTGCAAATGTTAACACTACTGATTTTATTTTTATTTATTTATACTGATAGACTTAAGAAAGAACACAGAGCTGATGAAAATGAAGCTGACTAAGAACTGGGACTACTCACTAGAGACCTTTCCTAAAAATGCTATCATCAGTAATAACTCCCTGTTGATAAGTGCTTCTGAGACCTGTGAGACAGTTCTTAATCCATTTAAGGATGTACTCTACTGATACTGCATAATCCTAATACTTTTATCAACGTCATTTATAGCAAATCAAATGCCTTGCAGAAATACACTATGTATTCCTTTCAACAATAATTTTAATAAATAAATCAGTCTGTTTTTCATGCAAATTTTACAAAGCTTAATTATAAATGATATCAATATTGTGTATTAATCATAAATCTTCCATTTTGTTTGTATCAACAGAATCTTTATAATTTTTCCACCAATTTGCCAAGAACAGCTGTTACCTAGCAGAACTCTTTTGACCTGATCCCTCTTGACTTCTTGGATATTCACAAAATACCAGTATGATTTTAATCTTCAGAATTATCCGTACGCAAAGAGTTATTCAGACCTGACATTTGCAGGAGACAGTCCTAAAAGTCACTGATTTTAGGACTCTGGGGTATGAGCTATCTAGGCTTGTCAGAGGGAAATTATCTCCAGCTAATATGTCATTTAGCATCCACATTAGCTACTAATGGTGCAATTCATCTCACCTAAATTCTTCTAAAATTAGTTCCCTAAGTTACCTAAGATCCCCACAATAGAGAAAGAAAGATAAGATCCTACATAGACCTAATTGATTTCATCTATCCCAACATGAAGAGAATCAATCAGATAAATTTAATTATGTACCTGTAACATATATATGTAAATACATAAATATTGATAATACTAGATTAAAAAAATCATTACATGGATACATACCTTGTAAAACTTTGTGTAAAGGGAATTTTCAGGAACCCTAAAATAAGTATGAGGGTGAGACCAAACAAACACCAGTTATGATTTTAAGGACTATTGTCTTGATGTCTGCTAAAGAAAACCAGGCGTTTTCCATGGGAGCTAGACAAGGGTCACATAACTTTCAACATGTATGGAACTGAACATGTACAGACCTCTTGCAGCCCAGAAGGCCAACTGTATCCTGGGTTGCATCAAGAGAAGCATGACCAGGCATGGTCAAGGGAGGTGATTCTGCTCTCATGAGAGTCCACCTGAAGTACCGCATCCAGTTCTGGGGCCCCCAACACAACAAGAACATGGAGTTGTTGGAGCAGGTCCAGAGGAGGGCAATGACAAAGATCAGAGGGCTGGAGCACCTCCCCTATGAGGACAGCTGAGAGACCTGTGTGCGGCTCTTCAACCTGGAGAAGAGAAGGCTCCAGGGGGACAATTTAGCAGCCTTCCAGTACCTGAAGGGGGCCTACAGGAAAACAGGGGAAGAACTTTTTGTAAGAGCATGTTGCAATAGAACGAGGGGATATGGTTTTAAACTGGAAGAGGGTGGATTTAGACTAGATATCAGGAAGAAATTCTTTACTGTGAGGGTGGTGAGAAGCTGGAACAGGTTGCCCAGTGAGGTTGTGAATGCCACCTCCCTGGAAGCATTCAAGGCCAGGCTGGATGGGCCTTTGAGTAACCTGGTCTAGAGGGAGGTGTCCCTGCCTACAGCAGGGGGTTTGGAACTAGATGATCTTAAAGGCCCGTTCCAACCCAAACCATTCCATGATTCTATGATTCTGTGAATTATTGAAGCTGTTCCTGACTGCATGGGGGGAGCCTTCTTCAGACTGTGCCTATATGCAAGTGCAGCAAACACCAGCAGCTGTGTGTGAACCTCTGCTTCAAAACTGAGCATGTGGAACTGAGCACAGTGGTGATCTCCACTGCAAGTGCAAGTGGTGTTTGTTATCATTAAGAGAAACAGGGTGTGCATATCAGACCCAATTCCCTTCCTGAGGTCTGATTGTAACTTAGAAGCTTCACGTGGTGGAGAATATGGTATTATAGCCAGTTGTTTTTCCTGAAAATCTGAGGGAAAAGAAAGGGATTCCTTTGTCACATACTGACTGCAGCTCAGGTTCAAATATCCAAAAAAGGAATGCAATGAGAGTCTACTGAAAATGCAATGGGGCAATGATTTGACCAGAAATGGAAAGAGAGGAGAAGCAGCAACAAATCAAAAGGATCATAATCATCGTTTATCCAACTCTACAAAAGGAATAATTCCTCACCAGTTAGAGTCACGATTCAGTCAGGTCCTAATCTACAGACAGAGGATGCCTTCTGCAGCCAGTTAGTAAATACAGAGCAAGTTCTTGAAGATATGGATATTCACATGAGGTAATGAATCAAGTTAAGGGGATCAAAAAAGCATGAGCAATTTGGGCATTGGAGCGTTTGGGAAACAAACTGAAAACAGACTCCAAGCCCATGAGTAATTGCAAAGTTTATAATAAGAAGCAGAAGGATATAAATTGTGGGAATGTGATGCAATCACAGAAGGGTTATGGATAACAGCTGTATTTTGAGATTTCCAGGAAAAGGATGCTAGTATGGAAAAGAGCTGACACTTCCCAGAAGAGGGAGCAAGCTAAACTAAAAATTAAGTGAGGCACAGGCTTTTGTTTAGATTATACTATAAAATAAAAGGAAACATCATAAAGATTTCCTCCAAAAAATCAACTGAAAAATAAATTATCGGTAAAACTGAATGTGACACAAATCACAGTTAAAGTAGAGTTAGGTGCCACTCAGCTTACAGCAATAGCAAAGGAGCAAGAGGCCTCAGCAGGAAAGCTTGTGTGAAGTTGGAATAGTTGACTGCGCATCTTGCCTTTTGCATCCAATCTAAATTAAATTTTTATGATACTTTTGTTGAATTTAGTAGTCCAGATAAACCAATGATTTTCATTTTTAAATGCCTCAGGGTGTTTCCACAGGTGCCTTGGTTGGAAATGACCTAAGCAAAAACAGATCTGTGTGATATAATTACAGTGATGCTGATGTGAATCTTCACTCTTCAGCTCCTAAAGAAAAAAATACCATAGATTTTGTTAATTAGGTTGAAAATTCTCAGAATTTCAAAGATAAACAAGCATTTACTCTTGTTTGGTTGGTCTAAACTATATATACTACTGGACTGGCTCTACTAACAGTGATCCTAAGTCCATCCAATTTGCACAAAACCGTGTGTTCCTTGTGTAAACTTCTGAAACATTACTCTATCTCCTATTTCCCACAACTATTCTTGTTTGTGACTATTATCTGCTTATTCATCCATTCAGAATCACTAACTGTTCACCTACACTTCCAGCAAACTTATTCTGCAGTGTTTCTAACCAGTCATCAGTCAAAAGCTCATGGTTGCCTACAGCTGTCAGCTGCCTCCAACTGGCTTTGTTGTGTTGTTTTTTTGCTTCCAGTTCTCTTCAAGTCAAATTCTCAAGAAACGTATACCAGTGGACCAAAGTGACTGCTCTTACTGCCATGAGTATGTTAGACAGCTCCCATTTTGTGTTGCTAGCTTTAATCAATTTTCAGAGAGCTCTGCTGGTTATTCTGCTGGTACATTCCACTTGTCCAGAACTTTGGGGTGGCCCTGCTATTTTTTTATTTCTGCTTTATTCACATGACTGTGCAGAACTCTTTCATTGCTTGTTCTTGACATGGTTGCATTAGGAAATCTCTACTGATAAAATTCCACATTATATAATTGCGTTGCAGTTAACCGTGTGATGGCTCTTTTCATGGGAATAGCTTCCATCCACTTTGTGAGTGGGTCAAAAAATAACTAAATAGTGCTAGTTTCCCCATGCAGTGATCCAAATGGGACCTGCGTAATCAGTCTGTACTCTGGCCCTTCACTGCAGTCCTTCACTGCAGCTGGATTTGTCTTGGATTTATTAGAGAATTTACTGTTGCTAATGCTAGTCAGCTACACAGCTATTTCTCTACTTCAGCAACAATCACACAATAATAACTCCATCTAGCATTTAGATGATAGGCTTATTCATGTAAAGATCAAATCAAACTGTACCAGAACTGGCCTACTCATCCTCATAGACCACCTTCATCTCCTCATTTTCCTTCCTTTTATTAGGAAAATACCAACTCTTGTTCTAGAAGAGAGTCTAAGAACCCAGAAGCCCAGCTTTCCAAAGACATTGTGGAAAGTCAGGTCATTCAAATTTGGAGTGGAAAGTTACATATGTTTCAAATTAACTCAAGTAACAACTCCATTAAATTTCCTAATTATTCAACTGGAATATATGCTGAGCAAAACCTGTTCAAGCAATGGAGTGAGAAATACTTGAAAACGAAAGGGAGAGGTAGCATTTTAAGTACTTTGTTAGGAAATTTAAGTGAAGTGAACGGAACACTGAATACTGCAGACCTTGAATACTTTAGGGATGGATTATCACTGATGGGCAATGATGTGATTAAAGCCTTCCTACAGAGAAATGAAAGACTACAGATATCGGTACACAGCCAAGGAGAATTACTCCTCCTTGGAAAAGCTGTGTTCTCATTAGCTTAAATGCTATATGAATAGCAGATGAATCTCATTGCAATATTATTACATCCGTGTGCTTTGCTGATATTAAAATATATTATTTCAGGGAATAATAGAAGCAAAGATTAACTAATTAAGTACAGAAAAGTCCACCATCCTAAACTGTATACTAGAAAGTGGAAAATCATAAGTATCTTTACAACATAATGGTCTATGTATTGCTGTATTGCAGGTATACGAAAGGGCCACTCATATACTGACCACCTTTGGAATAGCAAAACCTATACTTAGTCGACCAGGTGTTTCTCGAGAAGGAGCTGGATGTTTAGTTTCAGAAAGGTGCTGTGATGGCATTCTTGCTGTAGAGAAATGGAAACAAACGCTCATTATGAAGAATTATTCTGATTGAAAAGTCAACCTGTACGGATTTGAAGAAGTATGTGCTGTGGTATCTTCAGAGTAAGACAACGTTGTCAAGTTGAAACCCACAATCTACAATAAGTTTTGTGTTCAGTTCTTATGTTTCAGATGTACAAATAAACATCATTCTATAATCACGAGTGAAAACTACATGTAAACCTTCCAAGTGCATGACAACTACTGCTGTAACAGAAACAGTGGGTGCAGAATGGAAAAAAATTGTTAAGGAAACCTTTTTCTTATGAATCTGTAGTAAACCAATCAGTGAGAGTCTCAGCAAATCAAGAAGAAAATTGAACATCATTAGTATGAAATTGCAGTATGGCCATCAGAGGTGAAGATGGGACAGTAATTCTTGGTGGCACAGGCAATTCTGTTAAGTATATTATTTCATTCATTATTGAGCCACTAGCAATATATTGTATACATACTAGTAATTTGTTACATTTATTATCTCAAGATTATTTTCAACAAGTAGTGGAAAAAAATCAATACTTTGAGGTAAATATAGAATGTTTCTTGAACGGGACAGTGATTATAGGCAGCCTGGGGAGGGAATAGGTAGATCAACTGCACTCTTACAGTGATTGTGATTTGAATCGGTCACCATGAAGAATTATTGCAGCCTGAAGAGCAGCTAATAAATCTGAGCACATACCAGTAACACTGCTAAAATATACAGGTATTAATGATACATGGTTGACAAGATACTGTATTCATGTGAAAACACATTCCTGAAAACAGTGCTGCATATAGAGAATTTTCAGGAATACTAAAAGATGAACATGTTCATGACTGAGTCACTGACCCTAGAATAAAAAGGTGACTGCAAAATGCTGAGGCTATCAGGAACCCATACCTGGAAAACACTATCAGAATATGGCATCATGATGAATGATAGGTTCTTCCTGGAAAAGTAGTAGTTATACTGTCAAAGATTGTTATTTTTACAGCTGCTAAAAAGAACAAGCATCTTCCATGCAGGTCCCAATTGGTCATTGCATGGGGTGGGAGTGGGTGGAGGGATATTGTCACAAGATTTAACCATAGACAGTCTCTTTAAGCTGCCCTCAGCTAACTGCACAGGTGGAGCCCTCTTTAAACTGTGCCCATATACAATTGCAGCAAATGTTACTATCTGTGCACATGCCCTTGCTTCACAATTTGGTGTGCAAAAGTGAGTGCAGTGGAATCCTGCCTTTCTGCAAATGTGGGCATTTTTTTTTTTTTTTTTTTACTGTCATTAAAGAGCAGCATAATGTGCCCATCTTGCCTGATTCCCTTCCTGATGTCTGGAGGTAATTTGGATTGATACAGAGAGTGGAATAAATTCCCCTCTGGTAGTATGTGCTATATGGACTGGAGAGAAGGCAACAGCCAACTAGCATGACAGGCTGGGCTCCTCTTTTTTGGGCAGCTATAGTGGGATACCCTTTGCTCTAGTAGACTGGAAAGTACTTTTTTTTTTTTTTAAACACGTTATGATCAGCTTTATCAGCTTCTTTTCAAAAGGAAGAAAAAAAAATTTTTGAATAAACAGGTTTCCTTTTGCTCTTCTCTATTTCCACCTCTTTTGGCAACAGATGCCAACTACATTTTATATTCTTAGTACATTTGAAAAGCTATTCTGTTTGTCCTTAGACATTCCAATCACATTTATTCTAATGTCAAATTAAAAACTCTCTCCTTAACATTCCATTTTCCTTAATTTGAAATTCATAGCATGGCATTTTATCATACTGGCATTTTAGCATTTCCTTCCTTTAAACTTCCTCCTCAGTTTTTTTCCTGTAATTCCTTTCTTCAGTTACCACTGAACAAAAAGTGTCAAGCAACAATTACTTGGCTTCTTACTTGACTATGGAATCAATCTGTTAATAGATTCATTTCACAGATACAGGGGTTTTTTCTTCTTAACCCAGCATATCATGTCACAGATTTTCTCAAATTTAGAAATCAATCTGCTACTTAAAGAATACACATAAGATAAATAACATATAATGCTGAATGGGACTGTCCATGATTCGTTCATCATAGGTGTACCAACACCTCCAGTCCCAAGGTAACCATAAAATTTAAGTCCAGAGACAGCTCACTTCATTTTAACTGCCCCACTGGAGTTCAAAATAGACCTGTGATTAAGGAATTAACTTGTCCTCGCTATATTGGATCAGACACTGGACTTTACTTCAATCCTAGTTAAAATTAGCTACTGCCTGTAAACAGATGGCAAGTCAGGGACCAGCTTGCTCTCTCATCTCAGAGAAGTGAGGCTTTCTCAGAGAAGCTGCCTGAAATGTATCACAGCTGCTGTGAGAGGTTGCTGAGCTACTGAAAACCTCACTCAGAGAAACAATGACGTGGACTAGGAAGAGCTGCCCAGAATAATATTAGGGTAAGAGAAGCAGTGCTTCATGCTTCTGAATGGCCTTCACCTTTGGGTCTGAAGTTAATAGGAAAGAGAAGCCTTTTGAGGTGTATCGTGCCATCTGATGTTGTTCCTTTGAGTTTAGTGGGAGGGGTGTAAAATGTTGGCAGCTCAGAGATCAAAAGCTTACAAGCATAAATCATGAAAGGCAAGACCAAAGTGCAGCAAGTCAGATATACTGAAGTGATACAGAAATGACTTGCTAAATTATTTAACAGTGTGAGTAATGTTTTGTCTTCATGCTGCCGCTTTTTATGGCATCTAAATCAATTTGTTTCCCTAAATAGATTCTGGTGCTTTGCTGCAGTAACTGGAAATTACTTCCACCTCTTCAGCAATATCAGTAAAAAATGAAATTAGCTTTATCACTTCACTGTAAGTTTTTGCAAATTACATAATTAAAAAATAATATCTTGTTTGAAAATATGTAAAGGCCAAAGCCATGTTCGTGCCTCTGAGGCAATACAGAATCACCTAGAACTCTGTATTTTTAAAACAGCCTGGGTTATTGCTTTTTCCTTATATTCTTAAATATGACTTCCATTGTCCACAGAATAATGAAATAAATGATGAGATAGAGTCAGCTGTTAACCTGCTTCACTGAAAACCAGTGTCCACAACAACTGTGTTCTCCCAGTACACTTAGGAGTGTTTTTACACCACAGAGATGCATTGTTGGTGTGTATAAAACAGGACTTTCTTCTTCCTACAGAGGTCTCTAGGACCCTTATGAACATCAGTACCACCAAGGACTTTGGCAGAAGAGCTGCAGCCTGCCAAAGCACTTGACAATAATCTCTGTCTCAGAGCCATCTCTTCTTCCAGAGTCTGTTTCTGTCAGAGAAGAGCTGGCAGAGTTGAGGTACGTGCACATACTTCAACTCCTCTGGAGCAAATGCTTAAACTGCCAAGGTGGGCTTGAGCTATGGCATCAAGCTGCAAAGCAAAGGAACTGAAGAATGCTTACTTTAGCCAGCTCCATAGCAGGGTGACAACCTTTGGTGGGCTGAGTAAGCCAGGAGGTGTATAGTGTCATCAATACCTGCCCCAGCCAGATATCACCTACATTCCTCTCAAGGCTATATCACAACACTGAAGTTACAGACAGCTACTCATGAGTGCACAACTCCCTGAAGTGCATGAGAAAGCACTGAACTGGGTCCAGAGGCAATTTGCCTTTGACTAAAAAATGCATAACCAAGAGATCCTGCTGGAGGCTTTCAGAGGGAACAGGAAGGCCCTGAGTACTGCTGATGCAGGGCTGCTGTGGTTCCAGCATGCAGCTGATGTTCATGCATGGTGAGCATGCTGCCCTCCTGTTGAGTGCATTAGCGTCAGCCCACTGCACAAGCACACACCTTTGCAGAGCAGCTGTACAGCACACATGCAATAGCCAATGCCGTGCATTAATCATCCAGGCTGTCAGACACTTGGAAAAGCAACAATATGAAAATATGGGAAAACTATAGTCTAGCCCATTTTAGGGGACAAAGTCTACAGTCTGAAAGGATTATATGAACCTTTTATAGGCTTGGGCTCTGGAATTCACCAAGGCAGCAAGGAAAATAATTCTCTTCATATCTCAAAAGTGAATGGGTGAATAATCTGACCCACAGGCACAGATTTACACATGGCTGGGACAGAAAAGATACAGAGAAACCTCTTTTTACAGCATCCCTCCTGCTATTGATAACTTGGTATAGCTGATGAAGTACCATATCTGAGAGTGTGATGGCAACTAAATAAGAAATTAAAACCCTGGAATGACTTGCACATGCGAGGGAAGCACCAGTGCTGCCGTGCTGTGGCGATGTGAAGAATATAGCCTGAGCAGGAACAGCTCTTCTGGCACATACGGCAGGTGTCTGCTAGTGTGAGGTAACATTTACTCCACAGTTACACCTGAAATAGACATCTCTCATGTCTTCCCAATAAGAAAAGAACGTTAGTATGGAATCATATATTTGCAATACTGCACATGCAAATTCACTTTAACCAGCATGTTTGGATCCTCTTCAGATTAATGAATATGATGGTAGCATATCAAAAGTCTCTTAGATCAACTAACACACTTTTAGTACATCTTTATTAAAGCAACATAATATCCTTGTATATACAGAGCAGTATTTTCTTCAGTTGGCAAGGCCATTTTAGACACACTACTTGTACACTTGAAAGATACTGAAACACTCTAGAAGAGGGTATAAAATACCACAAGTTTTCTTAGAACTTACATGGCAGCAATGTAATGCATCACCTTTTAGAGCAGTTTCCCAGAATCAGAAAACAACATGAAGGAAATGCAGAGAACAGCTTGAAACACAGCTGAATTTATTTTAGAATAGGACCCTCATGCAAGACTGAGCTCAGACTGTGTTATTGCTGCTGGCATTTGACAGAAGATTACTATGATAGCTTGTTCACGTGGAAAATTAAGGCAGTGAAAGGTAAGATGTTATTCTAAACTGGTATAATGGCATTAATACAAATTTGTATGTAGGCACCTTTATCTCATTATAAAATCTTTATTTTCCAGTTTTGGCAGTCATTTCTTCAGAACTGATTTCAACTAGACCACAAAAATCATCTCATGCTGGAATATCTATATAGTCAGCTATATTGACACAGCCATGGTTATGCCTTCATAATTACCTGAGAAAACTTTTGGAATGGAAAGTAGTTGCTGTTGTTTTACCTTTATGATTTAATTGTGACTTTGGAATGAGCATATTAGGTGACATCCACTTACCTTCCCAACAAATCTGTAGGGTTATCATATATTGCACCTGCTGTTTTTAATTAGTACTCTCAGCTAAAATCCAGATAACAGTGGTTGGTTGTTTTGCTGTTTTTTTTTATTGTCTCAGAAGTCACAGCTTTTAGTATCTCCAGGAAGAGATTAATATTATGTATAAGTTTTTGAATAACTCTCTCTCTAATGAATTATTGTATAGGTACAAACTTTCTCTTTTTCCTAGAGAGTGATCCTAGGTAATAGGTATGTAAACATGTCAATGCTATATATATTACAGATGAAAGATAACATACAGCAAGGCAGATAAATGACCTTTGATGGTCTGTTATGAAAGGCCAGTGTTCAAGAACAGGACCTCTTCTGTATTTAGCCTTCTCATCTTTCACAACCCAGGCATATAAAATATGTTACTCTGCTGAGCGTAACTTTCTATATGTTACTGTTACAAACCCAACAGACAGAACTGTAAGAAATAAAACCACACTGTTACTAGTTCGTATAAATACAAGAAGTCACAAAATACTGTCATCGTTATTCCTAACTCATACCAGGTAGTCTTTGGTTTTAAAATCCTGCCTATAACTCTCATAGCTGAACAGCTCCCACTTGAAACCTCTATTTTCAGCAATGAAGACCTCAGGGCATTTCATGAAGTTCTGGTCTCCCGCAGGTTTCAGGATATATACCTGCACTCAGGTACTTAGCGTACCTTTTATTGCTATCATTATTTTGACTACAAAAGTTGAGGCCTAGCTTAGGCAGGAGATAGCAGTAAGCACGTGAACATGTTTCCTCAGGAAGAAATACTGTGTGTGATCCTGAGGTCATCTAACCTACCTCACAGCTCCGTGTGCTTTATCTCCTGATTTACAAGCTCCACCACCCTAGAGTAGATCAGCTGTCTTAATTGCTCATAGCCTGATTTTCAACCTTTAACATAGTTTGGCCTTGTTGTTTTTTTTTTAATCCCTTTAAGATTTAGCTCTGAGGTCTTCAATGAACATGAGGAATACCTTGGGACTGTCTGTTGGAATTAGACACGGACCTCTAACACCACCAAGGACTCAGACCATTGATGGTCACCTGGAGGATGGCAAGCTCAACTCGCATCTCAGAAAAACCAATGAATTTTAATGGTGACAGGTCTGCAGTGTGTTGCAACATGCTACAGCCAGAACCACTGGGTAGTTAGACAACAAAGAATGCAAAGAATAATCCACCCCTCTGTTCTTCATGTTCACTACCAGAGCAACGTCCTTTTTTGAGCAGCTATTTTACTTCCTTGGCTTCACCTGACCCGCAGTCTGCCCGCTCAGTCTGGCCTGCCTAAGAGATTTTCCTGAATTAAAAAAATCCTCAAAGGATATGGAAGATAATTAATCCCTATAAGCTCACAGTTCTCCATGCGTATTTTTCTTGGCTAACGATTTCCATTATCTTGAGAAAACAATGCATTAATAAAACAACAATAAGAAAATGGAAAATATTGGCATTCCAGTAAAGTGAAAAGAAGACTATTATAGTTCAACATATTAAAGAATTAAATATTAGGATATTTTCTTTTCAGAAATAAATGTAATGAAAGGAAATACACAAGTTAGTTCTACAAGGATGGCCTGAGCCAGAGAATGAATTCCAGCTTGAGTCCTGCATTTACTTATGAACCCACAACAAAAAGGCTTTTGCTATTGAATTCAACAGATCCAGCATTTCACAGGGCTTAACCCTCTCTGGGATGCATAGTAAGTGAAATTTACTTTCGCTCCCTTTTACATCTGAGTTCCGTTACAGCTGCTTTTGAGAGACTGTTTATCTTTGAGAGCTCATCTCGCCTTCAGAGCCTCTGTTGACTTCACAGTTTGAGCACAGCTATTCTGGCACTGCAGCCTTATGAAAATGCAGTGTGCATTCACTGAAGAGAGGTTTGCTGTCAACTAGGTTATGTTTTTTTTTTCCCCTGCAACATTAATCAAGCCAACAGAAGCTCTCTAGTGCAGCACGGCTCTATCAGCAAGGGAGTATGATTATTTTCACACTTGCAGCTGAAATAACTCTGCAGTGCAGGTCAAGTCTGAAAAACAGCTGAGGGAGACTGTATGACTGATAACAAATAATACACACTCTGAAAGCCACTGCAAGTTATTTAGTTAGTTGGATTTAACAGGACATAACTGTCTCATGACAGGTTTTTGCCCCTCCTGATAACCCAGTTTCTATGGAGTATACAGAACTGTGCTGAATAGTAACGAGACAGAAACCGTTATAATGAGTTAACACAATTCATTTCCACAGTGCACATTTATGATTGCAGCCAGTTCCCTCTAAGCTGCCAAAAAGAAGTCTCACTGCTGTGAGCAACTTTACTACTCCCATTATAAGCCCTATCGCAGCAGCCACCCATGTGTACAAGACAGGCAGCGCTTCTTGAACTCCTTCCCGGTGGGCACCTCTACACAGATTCTGCACGCAGGGGTGGTCCAGAGAGACCGGATACAAGTTATCTCTAGGCTAGAAGCCATGTAAAGCTGCTGTCTCAGGGCAAAGCTAATAACCCTTGTGAGAGCACATTATTCTGAGCTTCAGCACATGCTGAAACATTGTTTTGGCTTCCAGTTGACTTAAAATCTGATGAGAGTGAGCTGGTATCTGCTTGTAAAAGACTGCTGGGATGTTTGAATCTCTAGAGAATGGATTGCTCACTGGAACTTTCTCAATATACTTCCAATGTTCAGAGTTTAGTAGAAGTCAGGGGATCTGCCAGGCAGCTGGGTAGCCCTCTGCGTATTTTGGGATTATTGCAATATAAGCAGCTGGAATAAATCCCATTACAGATGGAATCATAGATGCTATTAAAACCCTTATTTTTGAGGTTTTACAAGTATTTACACTTTAGTTGCTTACAATGATGCCTTCCCATATCTGATGCTTGCACAATGCAATTCACTGTTGAAATTTCTCAAAGAAAGGATTCAGACTTTTTTGAGAATAAACTTAAGGGATCACATCCTTTAGCCCACGTTAAAAAGGAGTCCTGCCAGCCCTTTCATTGAATATTCTGTTCTCCTCAGCCTGGAGCACAGGAGTCTGACCTGTATTGGGAGGTTAATTGGTAAGAGCTTTGCAACCTAGTCAAAAAAATCTGTTGAACCAACTAATAATAAAAAGTAGTCTTAGATTGGACATACTGGTAAAGTCTGATTAGAAAAATTTAACTGCAGTCCTTAGAGTCTGATATCACTGAACATACAAACTTTTACAGCTCCTCAGGCTGCTAGAACTGTATGTGTGCTCCCTAAAAGAGACTGCACTGAAGAAAGGCTTTGGCTTTATCTTCTGCTCTCCTTGCTTTGGAATACAGCCTTTGACTACAACACTGAGAATTAAACTGTCCTCTATGCTCAAGAGAAAATTGATTTTTATCTAGTTTCAGTGATTTAAATTATAGAATTCAAGGCCATAAAAATTATCAAAGCTCATTCTAGAACACATTACTGAGAACTTTTCCTTACTGAAAAACATAGACACCTGCATAATACTATAATGTGATGGAAAGCACAGCAATAATAGCAGGGTAACAAAGTCTCAGGCTACAGCAAGCGAGGATAAGCCCCACTGCAGCAGCCACGGACACAGAAACAAAGGAAGAAGAAAAAAAAAAAATTGTGCTTACCTTAGAAGGCCTCAGGTATACAAGGAACTCCAGTTAGATATCCTTACCCCTACTGCCAATGCTTAAATGAGGTCTGGGGAGGGGTGGATCCTGGCTCCATCCCTTCTGGTCACTCAGGTGCATTGCATGTACCTGAGCCCCCCTGAGTTGGCCCTGCCTTCCCACCAGGTGCTCCATCACTGGTTCAGGCCATGACTCGGCATTTCTGCTACAACCTGTATTTGAATGGGGCACGTATCACTCTCTTGAGACAACTATTTTTCTCCAGAGGCTAGAAAAGAGAACTTATGCATCCAGCTTAGTCTAGATATTTAACTTGTAAATAGTTACAGGAAAACAAGATGAATCCCAATTCCACTTTACATAATTCTTACTTATTCTGCAGATGAAATGGGATGCTGATGTTACAGTTAAAGACTATCTCATAATACAAGCACAAGAAGCCGTTAACTGAGATTACACAAATCAACTCACTTCTGCCATTCCTGATTTCTGGGATCTTGATCTTCTGATCTCAGCAGTGTTCTTCTGGCAGTTATTTTGTAGTTAATGTAGCTCCCACTGCTGAGCATAGCTGTCTTCTGATAACTATTCTGGGTGGCCAGTCACAAAAAAATTGTTTATGCTTATAAATGCATTAAGAGGCTTTCTCATTCAAAACAGTGTTCTTTTTAACCTCTTTACAGTTACACCCACATTGGAACAGGATGCTCCATTATCACAGCCACTGGAACTATGCTACATTAACAAAATCCCTTTCCTAGTGTTACTGTTGATCAACCATACTCTTTAAAAGCCAAATCCTCAGCTCACCACTGATTTTTATTTAGTTTTTATCACACAGTACAAAAGACATGTAAAACAACTGTTCTTTGACAGCAGTTTTTGCGCAATGAAAAATGAACTCTTTCTCTTTAGAACAGATAAATTATCTTTAAAGTACAGTATATCTGTAGACCAGATACAGTGCAAGCTGTACAAGTCTTCCCAGTGCCAGTGAAATAATTTCTTCCCATTCTATCTCAAAACAGATGAGTAAAAAGCAGTTTTGTCTCATGTCAATGAGGATGTTGATCTCTGTTCAAGTTGCCTGTAAAGACAAATGTCTACTGGCTATCAAAGGAATGCTCTTACACATCTGGAAAGGCCCAGAGTGCATTAATAGGACTGACTGACCCTGCCAGCTTTACTGGAGCCTCCCCAAGCCTTCTCCAGGGGTCCAGGACTCCATTCCAGCCCAGCAGTGCTGCAGAAGCACAGATCCCCACAGTCCTGCACAGCTCCTGGCTCCCTGGCTCCAAGGGAGCACCTCAACCCTGCTGCTTTCTGGCAGCACAATCTAGGGGCCTTTCAAGCACTATCAGATTCCAGCTACTGTCATAGCCATGTATAAGTGAGCTGGTGATTTTGAAAGGGTGACTCTCTTATCACAATACATGTTTTCCCTCAAACTCTCAAGGGCTTAAGCCATTGTCTTGGAATTATGGCTTCCAATTAAGAAAAAGATGAAAAACCAGCTTCTGATTCTCATAGAAGACTAAAAATCTAAATGTCTAAATGACTGCTAACATTATGGCAAGCAAAGCTCTTGTGATTTTTTTAAAACATAGTCCATTAACTTCTAAATTGCATTAACTAAAAGTAGCTGAGGCTGTGGTTGATTTTAGGAGTTCACTTTTACACACATAAATCTTCTATTCTACAGAATTTCAAGAACCATGTAGATATAGCACTGAGTGACATGGTTTAGTGGGCTTCGTGGCGATGGGTCAATGGGTGGATTAGATGATCTTAGTGGTCTTTTCCAACCTTTATGATTCTATGACTCTATAATTCTGTTCTCTGACTATTCAGTGTTTTTGTACATTTAGGCTCCTTTGGGTAAATTCTTTTGGAATTTGGAAGGAGTGACTTTTTCATTAACATGGAGAATATTTATCATTTCACAAAACTTACTGCATGATTTTATTGGGTCAAGTAAGGTCATTAGTCTAGAAGAAAATGAAATTGATTTAATTTTTAAAGTTATAAGAATATAAATATGCAAAAGAATGTTCTTCTTATAAGAATAAAAATATGCAAAAATCCTCTTAGACAGAAAACCACTAGTGTTGAGCCAAATGTTCCTATTTATTATTTAATTTGCTTTCTTTGTGAAGAAGTCCCCCCATTCTGCCTCCATTAATACTATTAAGAAGGATCTTAATATTTCCTAAGGCTTGTTAATGTTTCTATGTGTGTAGAATAAATAGAATACCACCACCAGCTGCAATCTCTCAGTCTCATTAGGGAGACATGCTGGGGATAGCATCTTGGCAAAATCATTAGGAGTTTCTTGTTGCAATCAGATTTACCCTGTTCACAGTTGCCAGGCTCATTATAATGGGGAGAACAAAACCTCGTAAATGCTCTTCTCCCTTTATTAAATTTTGTACTGAATACACTGTCTTTGTTCTACAGTAAGGAAACCATGAAGTCTGATGGAGTATAGAAATGCATGTCCTGAAAATAATTCCATTAGTCAGTGCTGGACATAGATTAGGATTATTCCTTTCTTTGAAATTGTCATACTGCAACTGAGGGACAAAATAGGGATGCAGGTAAGATATTCCTTTTTTCTCTGTATTACGGAGTGCAGAAAACCACAACTATGTTTGAAGAACTCAGAACCATTCAGGGGCTATCTGTCTGTAGAACGCTGAACCTCTCAGTTAAACTAATTTGTGGACGACTATTGGTCAGACCATACACCCCTAACATTTGTTCTTCATTGGTAGATCTATTGATGCTAATGGACTTCAGAGTACATTTCTATAAGTGAGTCAGTAAAAACACACTGGTGCCACTGTGGGTAAGGTCATGAGGAGCATCAGAGCTGGAATAGGGCAGTGGCAAGGAGGGACCGGATGGGTCAGAAATAGGGAAGGGCTGGAGGAGAGATGATGGAGAAAGTAGGCTGAGGCAAGAAGAAAGCAGAGAGGACAATAGGAAAGAGGGTAAACTGGAAGACAAAACTTTTATCAGTCACAGCCATAAGGAGATCAGCTCCTGTGTCCATGGAACTGCACCCTAGATTTAAGTCTCAAAGTCTGAAAGAATTGTTCTTTAGGTATTATAAGTGTTTTCCCAAGTGCCTTTGATCTACAGATTTCAAAGAACACTGTGAGATCAATTTTGTGCCTAAGTTTCATTTCTAAACATTTTTAGAACAAATACACACATGAAGACACAGAAAAGAATAGCAGTTTTCTAATGCATATAGAAATTCAATTAAAAAAAAAACTTTCTGTTTTGGTTTCTGTTTGTATAAAGGCTAAAGACAGGTTAGAAGAAACAGATCAGTTTGTTTATATTCATTGTGTGGCACAAAGTGAACCTAGGATTCCAATAATGGAAAAATTCCAACATCCAATAATGGAAAAATATTTGTAATGTCTTCCATTACAATAACTTCAGAAGTCATCTGTAACACACTTTTTTCCCTGAATAATATGAATATTAAGCTGATTTCAATCTCAAACTTTAAGTTAGTTTTCAGAGCTAATGATTTGCATGACTCAAACTGAAATCATTAGCCAAATGCAGCTATATAAAGAGAGTTACCAAAAGAAATCAAATATGTTTTATATTATCTTGAACAGTTAATACAAATGCACTCGTGAATATCTCCTATTTGGAAAGAATCCAACTTAGGAACAAATTTATTGACTTTAGATCACTATTCAATTGCAAAATAAATCGCTTCCTCTTTGCATAATTTCAATCTTGCGTTTAATAATCAGCATATGTATGATTATTCAAAGGAAAGCAGCAATACACAACAGTAATAGGAACTATTTTTAACCAGAAAGATGAATATGAAATCATGAAATGAAATTTATCTTTATAATATCTGTTTAATGGAGATTCTATATATACCACTTCAGAAAGCAATACAAAGCATTTATTTTTCCAGTCAAATTGAAATTTGTCCTTATGTGTTGCATTATAGGACATAGTGTAAGAAAACTGCAACTACGGAAACATTCAAATGTCTGTTTACTTATCTTGATTAAGATTTTTTTTTAAATTCTAAAAATGAAAGCTGGTGGAGACTATTGATTATGCAGAATATAAAATCTGATTTCATAACCATATACAGTGGTAGAAGAAAATTATGCAGTAGGATAAAGTATGATCTTCATTTAGATACAGTGAATTTGGTAAAATCACAAGTAACACGAAGAAAGACACTTCCCGTCTCCTTAGCTTCCAAGTTTAGATACAGTGTCTGATTGCACAACAATATATAGTTCGTGAATTTTTTCCCTTATGTAGTATAAATTTTGTGAGTTTTTTTTTCAAATACTTAGGATCAAATGCTTTTTCTAACACGTTTTATGTGCATGACACTGCTTCCCTCTCTGTTGGAAAAGTTTGATATTTTGCTAGCCTGGAGTTTGAAAGGACCATTTCCCAGGTGAAATGTAACAGTTGATAGTATATATACTCTCAAGGGCTGGAAGGCAAAATAAAATGTGCTTTCAGGAAACTGACTCTGAATGTTTATGAAACGTTGTTTCACTTGGCACTGCAACAGAAAATAAAAGAGCTACGGTAAAGCCCCAGATTTGCACCAAGGATATGGTATGTAACAGTAAGGGGCTAGGAAAGCCCAGCTGTTTGTTTTGAAGTCTGCAAATGAAAATAATCTAAGTTCACAAAGTCCGTTTCTGGGCAGGAGGCCGTTAAGGGAAGCCCCCAAGAGCAGTAAGTCTCTACTACAGAGTACAGCGTGCTGCTCACAGGAGCTGTTCGTAAAGTTCACTGGCTATCTAGTTCATCAGGACTGTACACTACAATAGCTAATTAAAGACGTAATGTTACATGGCTCTATCATGTATCTCCATAACAGTTTTCCTCCCACGTTTCTCTTATCACCTCACTGAAAGATGCAATTATATTAAAGAGTGATGAGGTTGCCTTCCATTAATCTATCCTTCCAACAGGCAAGCAGACATATCAGAGATACCTGACACCCTCCTTCTGCAGCACTTATTTGGTACAAAAGCTCTTCACAGACAAGACACCAAGAATTTCGTTTCACTGATCAAATCTATTTCAGAATTCCATTTAATGAAGCAGAGTGCAAGTAAGATTTAAATGGAGAGATTCTTGCAGCCAAGAGACTTCCCTATGCCAAATAAAGACAAAGTGGAAGACAAAGCAGTGAGGATCCTCTAGACTCTCTCAGGCAATAGAAATACATCTGTTGCCATAAATAGGTGATGATAGGTGAATAGGATTAGGAATAAGAGGAAAAAAAAAAAAACTATGTAAAGGAGACATCTGAATAATTATTATCAGTGTGAAACATCAGCTTTGCCTTTTCTTAGCATAAAAATTGAAGCACCTGGAAACATTTAGGGAAAGACCACACTCAGGTAATGTGCTGTTTTATCTTTTTGGCATTATATATAACTCCTATTTTTCATAAAAGGAGGCATTGCTTTCTGCTTTTGGTTTTTGGTGTCTTTTTGTTTTGGAGTTTTTTTTTTTTGCTTGCTTATTTTTAAGAAAGCAACATTTGTGTGGCATTTATGCTGCCAAAAGATAAAGGTACCTATGTGAAAAGCAATTTTTTTTGTTTGCAGAGTAGCCTTACTACTCTCCTGTCAGTCATGATAGGAGCAAACAGTGGAATGCTTTTCAGAATATCTTATAGCTTCCTCCATTGGCTACATCCCCAATAGGATTATGAGGTATATTAAAAAAATCATTCTTATGGATGGATAATAGCAAATTAATGCAATGTGATAAAGGGTGAATATTTACAAAAAAAAAAAAAAACAACAACAACAAAAAAAATAACCTTTAATATTATATCTGCTTTTGCTTCTGCTCCTGACCACACATCAATTATTTGCTAGTTTGACTGTTAGCTATGTAGAAGCAAGCAAGGTACCATTACCTAAACAGGAATTGTCCTCCTTTGTCATTCTCCAGCTTCCTCAGATATCCAGAAACAATAGCTAAAGCATTTCAAAATAATCTGTGAATGAATACATGCAACTCACTAGCTCTTTATAATACTAAGAAGGATAAGCCTCAGAGCCAAAGCAAATGATTACATTGCTGATGCTGATACAGAAGCTCAAACGTGATTTCATGCAGGCTTGGGTGCAGTGAACCGAGATCCTCTTACTCACATGTTTACTCATTTATACCAGGAGTTAGCACCTCACTGGGCTTTGGTTGATTTCTTTACCAACAGTAACAGTCACATGTTTTCTGACATTAAAATTTCTTTCAGTGCTCCTTTCTAACCACTCAGTTAGATTAGTCATAGATGGCTGTAAAACAATTACTAATTTAACCTGAAGTCCAGCATGGACACAGCTTTAGATGTCTGGGACTGGAGTGCCCAGGGCCCAGCAGCCCCTGCCCAGGGAGTGGGCACCTGCTCTGACTTGACGGTGCCACAGGCCAGAGCCCACTGGTAGGGAAGCCATGGTGTTGCAAGGGACACATCAAGGAAGCCTCAGCGGTGGCCTCTGCCCCGGGTCAGAAGAAGGGCCGAGGGAGACCACAGGGCCCAGTCCTGGCCATGCTATAGTCTAGCCTGCCAGGGTCCCCACTTTGCCATGGAGCTGACCCAACCCTGGCCTGGTGATGGCAGGTCCATGACAGACCACTGACCCTAGTTCAGGTCTGCTTGCTGCCACTGGGAGAGAAGCAATGGGGCTTCTGGGGCAGGCCCCTGCCCTACTGCCACCCACAACTCTGGCTCTTTATTCCTTATGCCTACACACTTGTTTTGCAGCTAGATCTCTTCTACACATGCTTAGTTCCTCATAGTCTGTATGGTTTTGGTACAAACACAAGACCTGTCTCAGACCTATTTTCAGACCCACTGCCATAATCCTAACATCTGCAAAACTCTCTTTTACAAGGAACTGATCCAGAGAAAGACTCACAGACAAGCTGAGAAATCAAGGCACCTCTGGAGATCCTCTGGTCCAAACTGATGCTAAGAGCATGTTGCTCAGAGCCTAGCTTTGTCTTCTTCAGAATAAATACCTCATCAGATATTTATACATTGGGTAAGACTTCTCTGAGCATCCTCTTCTCCAGGCTGCACTCTTCCAGCTCTCTCAGCCTCTCCCTCAATGACAGAGGCTCCAATTCTTCAGTCATCTTAGTGGCCCTTCACTAGACTGTCCAGCAAGCTCATGACTCCCTTGTAGTGAGGAGAACAGATCTGGACCCAGCACTCCAATGTTGAGCTGAAGGGAAAGATCACTTCCCTCAGCCATCTGCTCTGCCTAATGCAGTTTAGGATACTGTTGGTCTCTTTCACCACAAGGATTTTTCTGGTTCATGATCAGCTTGGTGTTCACCAGAGCTCCCAGGTTATTTTCTGCCAAGATGCTTTCCAAGAGGTTGGCCCCCAGCTTGTACTGTAATTTCTCCTCTGGGCCAGGACTTGTAATTTGCATTAGTTCAACTCTATGAAAACTGTGTTGGCCATCCCTCCATTCTATCAAAGTCCCTCTGAACAGCAACACATTCATCAGATCTATCAATCCAAAACTTATCCCATGAGACCTGTTCTTCTGCCCAGAAAAGAAGTGGAGTCTTCTAACAAGCCCTGTTCTTTAGCAGAATTATAGCACAATAGAGGATGGTGTTCTGGAGGACTATACTGAATAAATATAGATTTCCTTAGACTTGCTAACAATCAGAAGGCATATGGTGTTGCATCTTATAAGACATTCTCAGTGGAATTGTAACAGCAAGAATTAATAAAGTGCAAAGTAAAACCCATTTCCAGTCATTTGAATTTATGAGGACTTTATATTTAGGATACTTGACCTTTTTGTATGGTCATCTTGTCATTAAATGTGTGTATGGAATATATATTACAAATAGCATAACATACTTTAGGAGAAAAGAATGTATTGCAAGGATGCTATTTTGTTGAAGTGTTTTGGAGGACACTGGAAACCACGGAAAAGAAATCTGAGTTGCTTGTGATGTTACAGGGATGCTGAGATTGCTAGAATAGCCCTGTTATACATAGTTGCTTATTTATTTTTTATATCAAATGGACTTTTAAAAGCTTTTTATGGTGCTGTAAAATGAAAAGTCATTCATCTATTTCCTACTCTTCCTGTCTTCTTAACCATGCAGAAATATATTCCAAACGCATAGGGCAGCATAATAGCTGCGTGAATTTAAAATCACTTAATTTCCACAAATATAATGGGAGCTGGAATTTTCCTAAAAGTTGTTAGACTCTCATTTAAAAATGGGATTCTTCCACGAGCTATTTGTTTTTCCGCCAGGATATCAGCTTAGATATTCTCATACTCTGTTCCAGTGGGAAACAAAGTTACTCAGAAGATCTGCTTAGAAAATTGCTTATTATGTTGCCCCAATAAGGGCATATCATTTTCAGTTCCAAGGTTTATCACATCTTAAATAACTTGCAGATTCATATCCTGCAACACTGGAGTTCTGTAGTTACTTTTGTGTAAGGAAGAACTGCAGAACAAATGCACTCAGTTTGTTTTTATACATTTCCTCTTCTTAGTTTCTTTTTATTTCTCTTTGCATTTGTATTAACACTACAGAAGAAATTACGAGAGATAAAAAGCTCAGAATCACAAAAAAAAAAATGTGCCATGCTCATAGATCATGTGGAGGCCACAAATCAAACCAAAAAGGACACGACCAGATGATAGTATAGGTCTTACATGCAGTCTGCTATCTTTACTGAGGGTTATAAAATAGCAATAAAACTTGCAATTACTTTATAATATTTGCCTTTGATCAACAGCACACTTGTGCAGTCTACCGTGATTCAGGTTATTACCTTCACAGATGCAAAATAGTTCTTTCTGAACAATTCAAAAGACAATCAGAAGACACATAAAGTCCTGTCAGTGTTTGGGAAGAGAGTGCAGCAAATCATAAATTAATCTCTGAAAGCACAAAGCCATTTAGATGGGAGTGATCAGTCATTCAGAACACTAAACATTCCAATGTCATTGTGCTGCAATAATAAAGGATTATAAAAAAAATTTAAAATATTTGAATTGAGTTAATGTATTACAAAGCAATACTTAAACACACTGGGAAATAGCACAAGTGTACATTTAATGAATGTGATGTAAACTCACATAATGCAGCAAGGTATTTCCTAGTGAAGTTTGACTGCTGATGTGAAGATTTTGCAGTGCAGTGTTTCTGTGGAGAGGCAGTTATGGGCAGAGGCATCCAGCACCAGGGTTAGGGGTCGTTACAAGGCAACACACTTGGCTCCTTGGGAACGTTACTCATCAGTACTGCCAGACCCACTCCTCTGGCTGATGAAAAGGCAACTTTAATGGGCTCAAAAGTGAGGCTAGCCCAGCCATACATGGCTGAAAGGATTGCTGCTCCTGGCAGAATGACTGGAAGGGAGAAATGGCTGAATATGCTGGAAAACATTGCATAATTCCCCACAGCAGCTATTGCTTCTTTGTGCTATTGAAAGCTTCAAAATTTAGATGGTAAAACAAGACCAAGGGATAAAAGGAGGAGGGACAGACTGTGCTGCTTTCTTGCTATCAAAATAGCCCTTTCAGCACAGAACAACAAAATGTGTGGTACTATCAGGAGACGAAGAAAAGTCATTGGGAAGAAAATGTTGATTAATGAGGGCGGTGGATATGTGACTGACATAGCAGTTTAGAAACCTCTTTTGTTTACCATTGTTTGCTTTGTTTGATGACAAAGAGACTATTAATAAAGAAGGTAATTTTATGTGAAAGAGAGACATCCAGGGAAATGCTCTAGTGTAGATGTGTCCAACCTGCAGCCCGGGGGCCACATCTGATCTGAAACAGCTAGTAAAGCAGCGCAACAAGATTGAAAACTTTTAACATTACTATGTGATTTTTAGCTACATTTTTCATGAGTTGATGGCACATAGCTTGAGTGTGGACTGAGTAGGTGACAATAGAATGTCGTGGAGGGGAGGGCACGTGCAATGCTAACTCCACCTCTCATGCCCACCACACACAGTCAGATCAAAACTCGTGTGTATTACACGTTACATGCTTGTGTTGCTTGGCTAGTAAAACTCAGTGATTACGGAAAATAAGATTTCAACACACTCGTGTGTGTGGCTGTGAAAACAGTTTTTGTTATTAAGCAGACATTTAAGTTTTCCTGTTTAACTATTAAACTTGAGTTTGTGTTATTTCTTCAAATAATGTAATAAGTTAACGCATTCCTTGTGAAAGAAATGGAAAGTATAGAGTTGCAAACAGGCATTCAACTCGAAGAGAAATTTGATCATGCCTCTTTATTAGACTTTTGTTAGACCTATCTTACTAGAGAAAAATATTCTTCACTTCACAATCGCTCCTTATTTATGTCACTGCTTCTTGGCAGCACATACATTTGGGAACAACCATTTTCAGAGATGAAGCACAGGAAGAGTAAAATTAGATCAGAAATCTCAGATAAGCACCTTGAGCACTCACTAAGAATTGCAACCACTTCCATCAAACCAGACACTGATGCATTAGTTTTACAAAGCATGGTCAAATATCCCACTAGTTTTGTGGAGTTCTTTTCCCTCTCTTTTTATTTTAATATGTTTTAATTAAAAAAAAAAAAACTTTTGTTGCTTATATATATTAACTATATTATATATCTATATTCAAGCCAAGACAATTCCTCTTCAGTTAATGTGGCCCAGGCAAGCCAAAAGGCTGGACATCCATGCTTTGGTGCAAGGTACAATTTAGCTGTAGAAATAATAATGTACAGCATGAACAGGTAAACTTCATGCGTGAGTTTGAAACACAGCACTCATACTACGCACCATTCTGGGTAGTAAATGAGTTTATTTTTTTTTCCTTTGCTTGTTTCAAGTTCCGTATTTAAAAGTATCTTTACTCGTTTCATACTATATACTTAAAAAACAAAACAAAACACTATATGTACGTGCTGTTCCTAAAATTAGGGTAAATACTATAATATTGATGAATGCTTCTTTCAAGAAAACAGTATAGTGCCACAGTTATTGTGCAAGCCACAGCTCTCCTTCCTTCTATTTTTTTTAAGCCATGAACTCCTCTTTTATTAAGATTTTAGAACTTATCAAGCTAGAATCCATGTTTGTCTCACTATTTGTCCTGCTCTTGGGCTGCAGAATATATGATAATTTTTTCATCCCAGAAAGGTTTGGACAGGTTCTCACTTTTATACCTCTTTTCTTCAGGATATAGGAACAGAATTCCTGATCATAGAATCATAGAATGGCCTGGGTTGAAAAAGACCTCAAAGATCATCTAGTTTCAATGCCCCTGCTGAGTGCAGGGTTGCCAACCACCAGACCAGGCTTCCCAGAGTCATGCCCAGCCTGATGGTACCCTGGACGGACAATCAATTGCATAATTGTTTATGAGAATCTTCTGAAAAACAAAAGAGTATTTACTCCTAGAGATGAAAGCAGATATAGAATTTCAAAAGTACTTCTATTCCACAACAGAAGGTTTAAGAACTCTTCATGAAAACTGAGAGTCATTTAGCTTCCCAAGGAGTTAGGAACTTCAGTCAGCAGACAGATTACTACTGCTCTTCTACTGAGTACATATCTGCTTATATAAGGAGGAATATTTCCAAGAAGTGGAACCCAACTTTTTATCCACCACTTATACGAGAAGTAGATGAGCAGGGATTTGAATTTATTTTCAAATCCACCTAAAGTAGCTAAACAAAAGATCTACTACCTCCACAAATGTGTCTCTTTCTGTCTGGAAATTCCACCCTGGAACCAAGGTGGATCATCATCAGGGATCAAAGCATTAGAATCAGGTGTCAAGACACTGAAGAAAATGTTGAACCCCAGATTTAGGATGGACCAACATTAGCAGCATCAGGATTAGAGTCAATTCCAAGTTCTGTGAGTCGTCCGTACACATGTGAGCTCCAAATGTTAAAGCAGTCTGTGTCTGCTATGTTGTGGCAGGCAGGAAGAGAAATTCAGCCCCTTTGGACCCATTTTGGTCCCAACTGCTTACAAGAAAATGCAAAAGGTCAGATGCAAGCATCTTACACTCAGGCAACCTAGGAGAGTTTGCCACTACTTTTTGTTCACAGCATGGACATTTTAATTGGTATTGTTTTCATACAAAGTTGAGGTCATTTGTCATTCTGAAGAATATTCTAATCTATGATGGAAATAGTTTCTAAAATTTGTACCTATATCATCATTTATTTAGTAAAATATTTTTGAAGTTGCAGATGAGTCATGAATTGTCCTTTCATTGCTATTGTTTGAACCTAATTGGTATCCATATACTGAATTACACCACACAGTTTCATTTCTGAAAATAAATAAATCATTACGTTAGTGAATTATGTGTCTATAATTCAAAATAGAGGCTCTGATGATTTAGACCAGAAGGTAAAGTTGAAATGGGAAATAAGTAAATGGAAAACCTCTAATTACAGCCCCACAATTTAAAATGTATCTTTTGTTCTAAATCTAGTTGAGTTTTCTCCGAATTTCTTCTTCATGGCACAATTCATTACCAACATTATCATAGCACAAGCATTAACAACATATGCAGCAATAGGGTTGGTCTCACTGTTCCAATTGCTCTTGATTTGGAGGAGGGTGGATTGTTAGTGGTGGAGAGTTCTAAAGACTTAGATCTGACAGACCTGACAGACTCAGCTAGATATAGATCCACCAACGGTCATTTGTTGTCAGGGCCTTAGCCAACTTTCAAATACCCAAGGTGTTTTGCACCCCATGGCATCAAAAGATTTGAATTTCTAGGAAGTTCAAAGTCCTTAGACCTGTTGGAGTGCATCCAGAGAAGGGCCACAGAAATGATCCAAGGAATGGAACACTTCTACAAGGACAGGCTGAGAGAGCTGGGGCTTGTCAGCCTGCAGAAGGCTGTGAGGTGACCTGATAGCAGCCTTTCAGTATCTAAAGGGGAGCTACAGGAGAGAAGTGGCCAGACTCTTTAGCAGGGTCTGTGGTGCTAGAAAAAGGGGAAATGGCTCCAAGCTCAAAGAGGGTAGACTTATGTTAAATATAAGGAAAAGAGCTTTTACAGTGAAGGTGGTGAGTCACTGAAACAGGTTGCCCAGTGTTGTGGTTGATGCCCCGTCCCTGGGGACTTTCAAGGTGAGGCTGGCTTAGGCCCTGGGCAACTTGATCTACCTGTGGCTGTCCCTGTTCACTGCAGGGGAGCTGGACTAGATGGCCTTCAGAGGTCTGTTCCAACTCCAAGGATTTTATGAAAGACCTTCTGTTTAAGTCCTGATGGTCTCAATGTCTGGTCTCAACAGCCATACAGGGGAACATTGACTTTTAGACCCCAGCTTCCCCCCTGGCCAGCCCAGATGCCATTTTTGCGAGTTGCTTCTAAACCGCTGATAATCATGCTGCTGCTCTGATGGCAGTGTGGTTCCAGTCAGATGGCAGTCATTAATCCAACATGAATCTTCTGAGCAGCCTTATCCTCTTTCCTTATACACATCACTATAAATCACTGAGGTGAAAATGAAGGCACTACCCAACAGCACCACTGCTGTGATCCTAGCTTTCGGAGCGAAGCCAGAGACAGCACCAAGCCTGGAAAGCACAAAGAACCATCCTTCTTCATCCTTGTGAATTCCCCCTCCCTGGAAGCATTCAAGGCCAGGCTAGATGGGGCTTTGAGCAACCTGGTCTAGAGGGAGGTGTCCCTGCCTATAGCCTGCCTATAGGGTTGGAACTAGAAGATCTTGAAGGTCCCTTCCAACCCAAACCATCCCATGATTCTATATTTTCAGGGTGGGACATGAGGATTTTAGGGCTCCAGCCCGTGAAACACCTTTGCCAGGCGGGCAAGATCCACCAGACCAAGCCCGACCCGCCAGCGTCCGCCAGCTGCCCGGCAGCCGTTACGCCACGCGCCAAACCCTGTGGGCGCGGCTCTCCTAGGCACGCCCCGCCCCCCTCTGCCCGGGACGGGGAGCCCCTCGGCGCATGCGCAGTGGCTCCGGCGCCGCCGAGCCTCGGGGAGTTGCGGAGCAGTGAGTGGGTCGGCGGCGGTGCGGAGCTGGGCGTGCTCGGCCACTCGCACAGGGACCGCCGGGCGGGCGGCAGCGGTGAGTCCGGGGCGGCGCAGCGGGGAGGTGGCGGCCACGCGTTGGCGGGGGGAGGTGAGGGGGGTAGATGTTGAGCCGCCGGCGGCCTCTCGCCGGGCTTGGCGGTGTTGGCGTGACTTCGGAGGGCGCCGGGCTTGGAGTAGGAACGCGTGGCGGTCCGAAGGCAGCGCTCCTTCCCCCGCAGCTGCGGGCGCTGGGGCTCGCGGAGCCGCCGGGGAAATGCCCTCGGGGGGGAGGGGGAAGGGTCTGTCGGTCTGTCCTTCCTAGTACAGCCAGGGAGGGACGTGCTTTGGCTGCGGCTGGCTGAGGAAAAGTTCCGCGGATCCTGTTTTTTGAAGGAGTTTAGTGGTTGTCTCCGAAATGGGCAGCTGTTCCAAGTTCTTTCTAAAGGGGAGAAGCAGCAGCAGCACAACAGGGAGCTCCAACCGTCTGTGCTTTTCGCGCTCCTGCCGAAACTTTTTTCGCTTCTAGTGCAATCGCCAAAAGACTCCGTTAGTGCTGGGTGAGGAGCAGTCAGGGCTGAGTGTGTGGGGGCTGTGAGGCCCCTCCACGAGGGGTCTGGTGGAGCTCTGCTGTGCCTAACGCTGCCAAGAGAGCGCCTCGTTCCTGCTCACTGGGAGCAGGAGGGGCCAGAGAGCCTGAGCATCATCCCAGCTGGAACTGGGGTTGGTTGGGTGGGAAGGGCAAGCAGCTGGTAGGCTTGTTGGGAGCAAAACCGAGAGGAATGGAGCCAGGGGGTAAAAGGGAAGAAAGCTTCAGGAAAAACGAGGTGCTTGAGAAGCTCGTGTTTTGCGTTACCTCTTTGTTGTGAATGAGTCTTAGTAACACTGATGAATACCTAAAGGGTGGGTGTCAAGTGGATGGAGCTAGGCTCTTCTTAGTGATGTGTAGCAACAGGACAAGGGACAATGAACAGACTGGAGCACAGAAAGTTCCATACAAACATGAGAAAGAAGTTGCTTACTGTACAGATGACAGAGCACTGGAACAGGCTGCCCATAGAGGTGGTGGAAGCTCCTTCTCTGGAGATATTCAAAACCCACCTGATTGCTTTCCTGTGTAACCTACTGTTGGGAGCCTGCTTTAGCAGAGGGTTGGACTAGATGAACTCCAGAGGGTCCCTTCCAAAAACTATGGTTCTGTGAGTTGAGGACAGGGACAGTTACACAAGTACTGGAATTCTAGATTGAAATCAATGCTTTCGACTTGTTTTGGACACCACTGCTTCTGATTTCCCTGTTCTGTACCATCTTTTCCCCATGTTGACACCATTGTTCATATGGCTGTGGAGTTCATGGAGCATTAGCTACAGGCTCAGACTAACCTCTCACGCTTCTTCTGATTAACCTTGTTAGTGCTTCAGTTTGGTTCTCTGCCACAGGAAAGCTTATGACAGCTTAACAACGTGCAAAAGGGGTTTGCTTATTTCTCTATAAGCAAATAGGTGTGTATGTAAAAGCACTGTTGTTTTTTTTGTGTGTGTACGTGTGTATGTATGCAAAGACACAGGCACACGCACCCGTTCAAAGAGATGGCCAACATCTCAGTTGTGCAATTTTGGGGCCCTGTGTAGAACAGAGGCAGTGCCATTGATAAAGTGGTTGTGGGGGAGGTTTACAAGCGCTTAGGCAGCTGGCAGCCATAGGTATCCAGGAAGAGTGAGTTTGTGAGAGCAGTTCCTGCTGCTCCCCAGGGGAATGAGATTAGAAGCCAGGAAAGAGGAGATGAAGGATTTCTACGTAGAAATGCTGTACACAACTGCAGGAGTGAGACTTTTTACTCATCTGTTCTGCCATCTCACTTCAACCGCTTCTAGATAAGAAAAGTCTGTTTTCCAGTGCAGGTTAAGAGAGCCTGGGATTCCTGAGCACCTCTGTTTCCTTGGAACTGGCAAACATCAGGAAATCCGCAGACAAAACATGGATTATCTTTCTCACGCGAGTTCATCCAGGGATTTGCAGACAACTAATGCTACAAGATTCTGTGTTAGCTCAAACAGTAAAGCATTGCATCTAGTTATAACACGTAAGGTATTGAGATTAGGACATAGTGACATCAGTTTTCTTTGCTTAGTTAATGGTAGGGAGTAAGACACAACTACAGTAACTATACTAGTGTTGTCATTTCCAGAAACATTCACAAATGAGAAAGCTTTTTTTAGTTAACTTCAGCTCAGCCTCTTCGTATGTCTAGATTGAACTACAGTTAACTATTAAGTAATAACATACTGTTTATTGCATAAAAATTCCTGTTAAAGTGTGAAAGGGCACAGCCTTGAAGAAAGTGAATTGCTCATCTAAACCTGTACTGCTTTTGCAAATCAAGCACGCAGATTTTGGAAAGGCATCCCTAAACTAAAATGCGTTTAGTTAGTGCCTGCACTTAAACAGCATTTAAAGTGTCTCTGTAGAGTCATGAAGGAACTTTGAGGCAAAAGCAGGGCCAGAATATGCTTTATTACAGTGCTAGCTTATTTTAGGCCATACCGTTGGGAAACATTCATGCTTTCTGTGCCGTTCTGAGCAGCCCCTTTTTCCTGACATCTTTTCCCTCATGTTGTCCTGCCTATCTCTGTTGTCTCCTTCCCTTGTAAGAGCATAACCGTTTTCTATTCACATGATGAGATGGATCACAAAATTAATCATGTTTGGGAAAAAATAAGTCTGACCTGCTTCTGACCCTGGATCATTTTCCTTACCCAGCAGCTCTTAGAACCAGCTGGGTAGGCGAGGGAGCACCACAACATGCAGCTGGTACCACTTACTCTAAGTGTACTGGAAAAAATAAGAAGTAATTTCACTCATCTACTCCTCCACAAATCTTGTAAATCCATTTGCGTTGTATATTCCCATTTTTTCCTGGTTCCTGAATGAGAATTTTGTTCTCTGTGCAGCCCTGTCAAGGTCTTCTGCTTTTAGGCCCTCAGCTCAATTCTGAATTTCTCTGCTGCTTTTCATACCACCTTGCCCTCGTTCATGATTTCCTATGAGTTGTGTTCCCAGAGTGCTGCCTTTCTCTGGCTTGTTTTTCTGTAGTGTTTCTTTTGCTCCAGCCTCCAAAGACAGTCTTTCTTCCCCACCCCTCCCTGCATCCCTTGTTTCCTCTCCCACATTATAAACAAAAGTACTTGCAGTGTGCTGTAGAAAACAATGCAGCACTGGCAAGGGAGTGGATTAAATGACCTAATGTCTAATATCTGTTCTCCTGCCAGCTATTTTTATTCACGTTCAGATGTCAGTAACTTTTTGACCTTTTGAAATCTAATCGGACAGTGCCCGGACTTTTTCTTGTTTACCTTTGTTTTGTTTAGTGATTCTTGTTTAGTAAAATTTCATACGTGATTGTGAAATTTGAAATGAACTTATCTTATTGCCATCAATTTTGTTGATGTCAATTGATAATTAGTAACATATCAAAAGCAAAGACTATCTGCAGACAGGTTACAGAAATCGCATGCTCACCACCTAAAATCACACCATGTGTTTTGGCTTAAAAGGAATTGTGGAAAGCTGATGTATAAATGTTTTAGGCTGTAGCTCACTTTTACCCAAAGCTGATAGGTAAGGATTCTGTAAAATATATTTAAAAGTTGTGCACCTGCTTGGAAATTCACATAGGAAAAATGAGAAACATATTTGCACAGCCCAACATAATGGAGTTTGCATGTGGGGCTAAGACTCCCAAGACAATACAGTAGCACAGGAAGTGTTGCTTGTTTTCAAAACGAGTGCTTCCTTTTGTGTTTTTGTTTGGTTTTGTTGGTGCTTTTTTTGTTGTTTTTGGAGAGTAGATGTCTTGGAGGTTTGAAATCAAATTTTAACCATTGCATTGTGCCACGTGTGTGCTCAGTGGAGTGTTTCTTCGAAGCATTTGAAGCAACCTTCTCAAGTTGCTTCTGAAATCACTTTTGTAAGTTGACATCTTGTGTTTTCAGATTACCCACTCAACGTACTTTCAGTTTTTCAACACACTGGTCAGCTGTGCTTCAATATGATTACTGCAGTCGTAGTCACATTAAGTGATACTAAAAACCAAAGAGAACACATGAAAGGTAATACTGCAGTAGCTTATCAAGGTTCATTTTGTTGCCTGAAGCTGCCGTACTTCTGTTTTTGCCAGAAGCCTAGGTTAGGTGGGATTTTTTTGTTGTTTACACCCAGGTGCTATGTGCTGTTGTTGTAATTCTGGATATTCCTGTTTTTCTGAGCTTTTTGTCTTGTAGTATAAGAGTGAATGCCGTGAACCAATTTCAAGAATCACTTTACATCAATTCCTCCCTAAATCCCTATTTCTAAATGAAATGCCAGGTGTGTAATATCTATTACAATTAGCTATATTTCTAAGTGTTTAGTATTCAGCATTGAAGAATGATTCTTTTTTTCACTCAGTAAACATAGATTTGTTATCTTGCTGGCAGAAAGCAGTTTATAGGAATGCTACCAGATAGTGGCATTCATCAGACATGAACTTTTGCACCTGCCTGTGGATAAACCTACCAGGTTTATCTGTGTGCTATTTACTGACCGTGCGTATACTTCAGCTTTTATTTATAGAGTGATACTCCTAACTATTTGCTAAAGCTGGGAAGAGTAGCACCTTTCTTTTCATTCTTTTCCTAACCTTCGTTCTTGCTGCAGTGGGAAGGTTTCAACAGCAGTATCCTCAGCAAACTCTTGCCTGCCTTCCTGTGCCTTTGCCCTGCAGCATCTCAAATTAGCACAGTCCTTGATGTTTTCTTTCAGTGCTGCTGAGCAATATGAGTATCAGAAATGAAATGGACTCACTGTGCTATTTTCTGTTTGCTGCTGCCACTTATCAGAGCTGTGAGCAGCAACAAAATAAAGGAATGGCTTGGGATGAAGAACTGAGTGTGTGGCTTTGTAAGCGGCTTATCTGATCTAAGCATATCCTACTGCTTGAAAACATGAGTTGCTTTTCCGTTCCATCCTTGTTAAATTTTTCATTTTGACCATTTCCCTAATACTGTGTAGTCATGTGAACCAGGAGATGATTCGTTTTTAAACAAACTCAGGCACATGAAAGGCTTTCCATTAGCTGCATGGCTGCCAGCCAGAGCCTGTGTTGGCTCAGGGAGGGAGCAGGACCGCGTGGCTGTCAGGGGGCAAAACTACTTGCTCAGGCAGCAGCTTTACTGGTGTCAACGGTTTACGGGCGTACATGATGTTATGATGTGGAATACCAATAACCGAAAATCACAAAACCATGACAACTGGTGTTGAGCTAAGTGCCAGCCCTGAAACTTCCTCTCAGTGAAGCAGCAGTGCATCAATATCTTTCTTCGCACATCTTCGGAGAGAAGCAGCAAGCTGCTCGAATGGCAAGACCCACAGAATTTCTTCAAGAGGGACAAGGTCCTGGTGAATAGATCTGGGGGGTGGCAAAGTCAGAAGGTGAGAAACAAGGTGAACAAGCTTATCTTTTATGGAAAGGCTGCTTGTGGCAAACTATAAAGAAGTGCCCAGCTACAAGCTCGTCACATCTGCATTTGTCTTGGAAAATCTGAACTGTCAAAGTGCTTTCACTGTGGCTGCTGTTCTTTACGAGCTCTGGGCAAAGGTTTGATGGAATTTCTGCTCAGGTGACTTGATCTACACAGAAATACAAAAAGGTAGAGCTGTAGCCACTGGTGGCAGAAAGCCTAGGAAGGTTCTCCAGTGACCTCTGCAGTGCATTTCATTTGTAAATGTATACAACAGAACTACGAAACTATAAAAAAAAAAAAATCAATAACCTGTTTGTGTGCATTAGAAGACTCCTGCCCCCTTCTGCATTCTCTAGATGCTGGGGAGGGTATTCAGCTTATGGGTGGGAGGGAAACCCACCCTTTGAATCTTCCAAAAACAAATGTTAGGCATGCAGATGCAGTGGAGGATCTTCCTGTTGCAGATGAATTTTTTAGCAATTAACTCTTATCCTAATTGCGTGAGTTTTTGACAAAACTAAGATAAATCATATCTTCAAATGTGGTTAATTTTGTCCTTTAATTTGGCATGTCAGTATCTGATTTCAATATGTAAAATTTTCCTTGCCTTAAGTCTTTTAAAACTCATTTTTAAAGCCAAAATTCTTCTGAACTGTTCTTGTTTTGTATTTTTTTGTACTTCCTACTCACAAGCAGAGTGTGTAATGTACTGAATCATTTTTTAAGTAGGAGCGTCAATAGTTTTATTGTTCTAGTTCTGGGAGCTGATGTACTGCTTTCAGTGCTGGAAAGTATCAGAAATGCTTTGTAACTAATCTCTGATACTGGTGGCTTTGTGACTGCTGGAACTCTTTGGCTTTGTTTTCTCTGGAGTTATGCTGTGTGGTAGATCAATGAGAGGCTGTGACTTAAAGCTTTTCTGTAGTATTTATTCCAATATTAACTTGTCTTCCAGTCTTTTCTTGAGTGATAATATTCAAAAGGGTTCTGTAGTTTGCTTTATTTAGGAAAACTTCCACTAATGCAACTTTATTTTTCTACTATTGTATACTAGCTGATGGAAAAGGACCAGCAAGTGTAATTGTTGGACTGGAGGACATGAGGAATCCCCAGCTAGACACAAAGCCTTTTTGCTCAAGTATGGCAATCTAAAAATAGGCAAACTATATTAGTACCCTTTGAAAATAATACTGTTAAAGTATTTGGCATTTCTAGTAATTCTTACAGAATTGTATCAGTTTAAAATGAAAATTGGTACTTGATGTCTAAACAAAAGGCAGATTGTTATTGGGACTTAAAAGGGATGCAGAACTAGTGTACTTAGAGGTTGGCTTCAGCAGCAAATGCAGTCTAGGAAGTTTATACTACTTTTCTGCAGAAGCCTTTGAGAGTGAAGGGATGGAGGAGGAGTGGGAGCCTGATAGAACGGTTTGTGTGAAGCTGCAATGCAGAGCACCTAACTGCCTTAGCTCAAATCGGGGACACTGATCTTCAGTGAGGAGTGGAAGGGAGGAGAAATTCCTTAACTCCTCTTCATGGCTGAAGCCAAATCCATCTTGTTACCGTCTTGTTTTACTACACTGCAAACATGTAGATCAGCCGGAGTGATTGTGTGTAGGCTTGTTCAAATGTGTAATGCTTTAGAAGAGTCAGTCTGGATGTGTGCACGCTTAATTTATATGGAAATTCAAGTAATGCTGATGAGAAGGGGGAAAAGAGCGTGCCTGTTAGGAGAGAAGGAAGCAGCAATATTAAAAAGATGTATTTTCTGCTTTATATAGGGTATTTACCCTTTTACTGTCTGCAGCTCTTTTATGATTTCTAGTGCTGTCTGCCTTTGTGTGCTCTTTTTATGCAGTTCCCCCACGTGATAGAAAAAAATAATAAAAATTCAGTAGTAGCAGCTGTTCCCCGTTATCTTTTCTCCTAGTTATCATATAACTCAATAAGATGAAATATGTATTTATGGCTTTCTTATAATTCTTCTGGCACTTCTGTACAACTTAATTTTTGCATGACTGGAAAATCCCATTAAAACGTGCTCTGAAATGCCATCAAATGTGCATTGCTTCAGGGGAAAACAGGCTGGGTGGAAACTTGTATTGAGATGTGCTGACGGTGCATAAATATTTGGAAGACAGGGCTTTGTTTGCACATTTCTCTGTGAAGTGCTACACTAAACTAGAGAAATTACTTTTTATTGCTTCTGGATAATTTTTCTAAATTAAATGAGGTGTGAGACATTGGACTACCGAGCAAGTGCTAAATGCAATTTCCGAACGGAGCTGAATATTCACCGCACCTTTTCTCCTTCACAGAAAAGCAAAATAAACTTTATGAAGTGGCAGGCTTAGGTTTGTTATAAAATTATTGCATGTGCAGCAAAGATGCATAAAATGATCCATGTTTCTTTTGGCTATAAAAGTGCACATTCTGAGCTCTCTTTTTCCTCATTCCCCTTTACTTCAAAAATAGCGGTAGTTTAGAATTGCTATTGCTCCTTAACCTTCAGAGCACTGCAACAATTTCAAGTAACAGCCTCAGAGAATTGAGGATAATCTTTTTCAAATGTGCAGAATTGTCAGATCTTTCTTCACTTCATCTGGGAAGAATATGGGATACGGACTGATACAGTTGGAGGCTGAATTTTGTATGGCCAGCTTCTGTTATTGGAAAAAGCAGAAAGGTATTGTTTGTGACATTTGGGTCATGGTTTTGCTTTCTAAAAGATATACTGGGGAAAAAATATCTGTAAGGATTTCCAGGTAGGAAAAATTGTACGTATTTTAGCCTCGGTCTTGTGACCTTTTCTGAATGGGGCAAACTGTCCTTGCAATGAAGTTATATTCTGGTGAATGGACTCTGCTCAGGTACTGTTGCTTGACCTTTTTTATTGAAGAAGCTAGTAACAAATTTTGGAAAGTTACTGCAAACAGTGATAATGGTGGTCATAAACTGGATTTTAATTTTGCAGTCTGTAATCACAAGTTTCACTCTGTGTAGGGAGTGCTTTCTGTCCATGGAGTGTTTGGTGGGGGTGGGAGGTGGCCGCGTTGTCTCCTACATACCAGGTTAGTTGTACGCCTCTTTGTTTTTTTCCTTCTCTTTCTAAGCAAAACCTCTGATATTTCAGGTTTTTAGTTCCTTGATTGGGCTCTGTGCTATGCGGTGTATCAGCATTTTGTTTCTTTTAATTAGTTTTAAGTACGTTCAACACACCGGTTGAATTTGAGAAGAGTTGAGTGGTTTGACTAGACTGAATTCTTAAAACCAGAGTACTGTTTAATATCTGAAGGGAGAACACAGCATTTGAAGATGAGACACACAGGCTGCTCAAGAAGTCTGTTTTACTGTGGTGAAGTGCTTTGTTTGGATTTGATTTTTGGTTGTTGTTGTTTCTTTCGTTGTTGTAGTGTTTTGTAGTTTTATCTCTTTTGTTTTGCTTGTGTTTGATTATCTTTTTATTTTTAATTCCCTCCTACTGTAGGAAAGCTTGGCATTTTCAGGTATTGCCCTGAAAATGGAGGGTTTGGGTTGGGCATACTCCTACCTAGCAGCCCAGCCACTGCTTTCTTGCTTGAAGGAGTTTCATGTTATCTCTGTTTTGGTCTACTTGTTTGTTGAAGGAGTTCTGTAGCTCCACAGGAAGTTTTGCCAGCCATTCACTGTTGTCCCATGACAACCTCTGAGTCTTTGCTGTGAAATGATTTTATCTGGAGCTTCCTTCCTCACAGCCTCTTGCTACTTTGGATACACACTGGGTGTATCTGCAGCAGCATTTTGCTTCAGATTAGGAGTGTTTTATGGAAGCAAAACTCCTAGTTGTCACCTCTTTCTGTGCTTTAGTTCATGTTGCGGAATCATTTTAAAACAGTGAAACTGAATTACGTTTGGGTGAAAGTAAAGGAAAAGATGCGCTTCGAGAGCATACCTAATGCAGTCCAACAACCACACAGTATTCATTCAGCTCACGGAACCAAATCAGAGCTACTGCAAAGCGAAATGTTCACCATGCCTGTTGTGTTAGTGTTGGGCCCTCATTACCAGCTGTTTTGTTCTTTAGACTTGTTCGTATTGCTCTGCATTCCTGGCTAATGTGAGCCTAGTCATTGACAGAGATAAATCTGCAGCGCTTATAGGCTATTATCTATGACCACTGTACTGGTTTCAAATGAGTCCATCTGTTCACGACAGAGTTTGAGTAGATACTATCGAAGTAGTTAACAGCCTGAGTTTGATTTGGAAGCCATCACTTAAACTGTAATTAGATCAGAGAGCACCGCAACTGTAAGGAAGCTATTTTCTTGCCTCTGTCACCTCTTGCACTTTTCTACTTGAGTAATCTGGGTTCTCTTCTGTTCTCTAACATGCATATTTTTTGTGACTCAGCTGTCAACTGAATTACAATGTGCTTAGACACTTCTTGTGTGCTGGCTGTGCTATTTCTCTATTTTCATCTCTCCAACTTTATACTATATGTAAGACTTTAGACAAATCTTAGCAACTTGTCAATGTTTGTACAGGCTGAGGCTGTATGCTTGCTGACTGCCTGCCTTCTGCCAGTGAAAATAGGTAATGAGTTACTGTTGTCTGTGGCACCTGCCTCCTGAAAGGCTTCCACAAATGGTGAAACCCATCTGTACTTCACTGAAAACATTAATGGATTTCTCTGTTCTTCTTGGTCATTGATTTTCAGAGAAGACTTAAGGTAACGCATAAGGAAATTTTGGTGTCAAATTTCGTTAAAAGGCATCGAAGAGAGCAAAAGTTAGAATGGTTATGTTACATGGAATCACTACTTTTGATGCAATACAAAATCAGGATAAAAATACAGCTTACTGTGATAGTCTTATTTAAGCATGCACCATTCCCACTTAAAAAAAAAAAAAAGAAGAAAAAAAAAGGAATTGGTTATTGCCATTCCAGTGTTTCTATGGGTTATCAAGTTGATTACTCCAAAGTTGAATTTCCAAAGCAGAGTAATTATGTCTAACCTGAAGCGACATCTTTTAACGTCAAGTGTACAGAAAACTGGGGTGTCTGAGTTGCTGCTGTGTATGCTGATGAGAAAGGTCTCTTGAGAACTTGTGTAGTTCTGGATTTCGATGCTGCTAGTTATGTAAGCATTCATTTTTCCCAAGAACTGCCCCAGGTGTCCCCATGCACTTGGAAACAATGAAACTAGCCCAAACCCTCCCCCTCAGAAAGGAAAGTGATGTTGCTTCTCTGAACAGGTGTCCTGCTCGCCAAAATGTGTATATTGGGAGATTGTGTCTGGTTGGGAAGGAAGGTGAGGAAGAGATGTCTTAACTTACAGTAACTGGAAGAGCTTGGCAGGAACCAGGGAATAAGCAGCCAGAATACTATCACAGCTCTAAAACAACAGGAAAAAAAGAAAAACCTCTAAGAATGGGTCATGAAGCTGAGGCAGAAGCTTAAGACTCAGCCTCAGCCAGCTGAAACATAGCCCAGTGGCAGTCATGAGCAGCCTTTTCTCTGTCAAGTGCAGCTCTGTAAGAGTTGTACTTAGCATGCAAGTTCTGAGTGATTATATATTTTATTGATTTTAAGACGTAATGGCATTCCCCTAAGTACAAGCTTCTCTTACTGATCCAGGCTGTGGTTTCAATCCCTACGTAATCAAAATTAATGATAATGTGTTATAATACTGTGATTGGATAGCGTTTAGAAAGGTTAAGGGTTTTTTCAGTTCTGTTTCCTCATATCCGTGTTCTTTGTAGTCTCAGGTGGGACAAATCTTTTGTATATTTGTCTGGTAGCAGTTTCCAAAGTGCTTAATCCCTCTTTATTCCTAATCTGACTCCATGGCTAGTTGCTGTTGCCAGGAGGTCAAACTTAAAAAGTACAGTCTTGTGCCATATCTGTAAAGCAAGGATGTCCTGCCCAGAGCAAAAGCAATATATTTCTCCAGTGTCTGAATCCACGTAAATCCTTTTGTGTGCTTTTCCTGAGGAAAAAGGTTCTTTTGGAAGAGATTGTAATAAGTGAAGTTGTAGCCTTCTGTTACATTTTCTTACAAGGATGCAAAAGGCAAATGTGGAACTGGGATCCCACATTTTGAAAAAAAATGACAGTTTAATAATTGTCTGTCTACCTGTGTAATAAATTATTTTCATTTTTCTTCTAAACAGACCTCCTACAGGAATATTTTGGTTGTTTCATTGCACCTGCTTTGAGGCTCAGGACTAAAAGAGGGGTGTTCGTTTTTGTATTGAGCATCTACTGATGTTTCACTTAGTAGTGTCCCTTGAATATATTTGCTTTCATGAATAGCTCTAGCAGAACCTAAATATTTATGGTTCTTTGAGGGCATCTGACTGTAAACTGCATCTCAGTAGTCTCATTAATTGTACAGGTTACATAACTAAAACTAACCACTGTATCTCTTGTTAGAGTTGTATTGCAAAACTGGGGAAAAAACCATCTCCCCTTCTCTACCTGTGCACTAGAGTGCACATTCTTCCCCTGTTGTGAGAAGAGCCTGTTGGCCTTACTTTGTTCCAAGTCACTGTTAATTCAGCAAGTGAGAAGTTGAGAGAGGAAAGATATTGCTGCTGCTCTACATTATCCCTTAAGAATCCTTTCCTGATACTTTGCGCTCAACATTAGTTTTTTTCCTCTAGAATACATGACAATCGGTGAGCAAGAATATTGAAGGCACTTTAGGTTTATGTGCCCTCTGTCAGATCCTCTGCCCTCTAATGGTATGTGGTGTACATACATTTCAATTAAACTTGTGGTCAGAAAATGGAGCCAGGAGCATATGCTAACAGAATATGGTTATTTTAACATGCAGCAAAGCTTTACAGAAATACTGTCTTGAGCTGACAATTTTTATTGCTGAAATCAGTCATCTCAATTTATGGGGTACATGATATTTTATGATTTATGCTTGTACAGTGTGTACAAAGTGTGAACGCTCACGATTACAGAAAAATACTTATGTTTGGGAAGAAATGTACAGCTTGATACGTTGCTTCAAAATGTAAGATGCTACAGCCCCTTGGTTTCCAGCGTAGCCATGCTGGTAAATAGCACAGGCCTTGGTACATCTCCTTTGCTGTCTTGTGTATGCCTTAGAACTCATTGTATTTCCTATTGAGTCATTATATTTCCTACTAGAGGTGAATGGTTGATTGTTTAGTGTTTGTTGATTTGTTTTGGTTTGGGATTTTTTTTTACCATCACACTGACAGTCAAGTAGATGCTCAGAAATGATCACTTGTTTAGCAGTCTATGGTAAGATACATCAGCTTACTGTTGAACTTGGAATATGATGAATAGCTCAGCTGTATTCCAGTCTGTGCTGTCCACTGTATGACCTACTCTTGGAGAGTGGGAAGAGAATGATATATATTAATATAAATTCCTGAAACGTTAAACATTAGTGTTACAACTAAGATATTATCTATGGTGTTTTTGTTCTTGCATTGGTGTTTGTGAATGTATGTATATATATTTTAAATGTATACATATATGAAAAACATTGTGCTGACACCATTAGACCATGTTACCTGTCAGTGAGGTTCTTGAAGACTAAAAATCATGAAATTCTAAGTAAAAAGCTGGGTAAAGGAATTAATGAGTCAGTAGCAAGTCAAGATACTCCTGTCGTGTTGCCCAACCCTCTTCAGTTTTATCATCGAGTTTATGAAGAGAAAAAAGGTTCATGTCCTTGTCTTCTGATCTCCTTTTCCAAAAAATTTTTGAACCATTTATTCGATTAGAACCAAGATTATCAGAGAGCAGAGGACTGAAATTTAATGAATGACCTGAGTAGTTCCTCTGTGGTGGGTGGGAAAAGGCTGTTCTGTGGGCTTGACTTCTGTGTTTTTCCTGCGTAGCAGCAGGGCATCACTGCCTACATCAGCCTCTCACTCAGCATGTATTGAACTGCCATGGCAGGAAACTAGCCATCAGTTGTGGGAACGCAAGGGAGGCAAATGCTTGGAAATAAAGAACTTTGGGCAGATACAGAGATGGGGACAGAAGGTGGCATAGCATTAAAAAAAAAAAAAAAGATACACGTTTGTAGGAAAACTGGCATAATTAGTTTAGTCCCAGGCCTACAATTTTGTTAGAAGACTGGGATGTGTTTATAGAGCTCCATTCACTTCAGCAGCATTTATGGTGAGTATTACAGTCTGCTCTTAACAAATTAGTGTTGGAAGTCTTAACTTTCCCTGTTTATTACAGCAACTGCAGCCAACATTTGTGCACAGTTAGCACTTTTTAATGGAGATGTTTGCATATGAGGTTTTGATTTTATGGAGGTTGAGGGCATGCATATGGAATGATATGTTGATGTGTAACTTGACCTCTGAAGTAGAACTGATGCTAATCTTTAGGAGTTGGTAATTTATTAGTAAAAAATCTTTAACCTCAATGTGTTGTTCTACCAACTTGGTTAGACAGCTGTGATGTTCTGGTCCTTCGCTTAAAGCTTTTATTTTCTTAAACTACTGAAGACTCCAAGAAACTGAAAACAGTCCATCAAATAACAGCTGCAACTTTCAGGTGTGGATCTTAGTAACTATCCGGTGGCTGCACTGTGCTTCAGGCTGTTTCTTGACTGCGTGTCTTTTTGTCTTTTCTCCTTCCAAGATGAGGATAAAGTACGTGCAAGTTCTTGTAGGGCTGGCTGGGATCCCTGGATGAATTGCAGGTTCTTTTGCCAAATCACAGGTCTTGTTTTACCTTTGATCTTAATGCATCCTGTTTTAATCAGTAGCAGACTTTGAACGATTTTGTATGTGTTCATTCTGATTTCCTAAATCTGATCTGTAGAATGAAGTTGGCTTGATGTTCTCTGCAGAGTGAGTTTGAGTCCTAGATAAGATACTTCAACCTTTTAAGCTGTAAAACAGGTTTCAGATTAGTTTAAAACGAAACACACCTATTTCATATCATTATCCTTGCATATTCTAAATATGGAAAACTTTGAAAAAGGTCAAAGCATTCACCATCTCTTAAGAGTCATCTTATGTTGGCTAGTACTCTGACACTGCCAAAGTTACTATGCGTGTGGTAGTGACACCACTCAAAATGGAGATGAATCTCAACCACAAGGTTTCCAACACTGATATAATACATTTATCTTTATTTCCACATATTATTATAAACTTTCCCAAGTTCATCGTAATTCACAACTCAACAAGATGTTTCCTTTTTCATTTTCAGATTTGATATTTGGAACCTTCGTGCCTTGACAGTAATCATCATGGACAGTGGTAAGTTTAACTTGGTGATGAATGTGCATTCCTTACTGTTCCCCGTGAAAGAGGCATTAGCGTTCCTCGAAACTGTCCTCTCAAAATCCTAATCAGTTTGTACATAAGTCTTTGGTATTGAACTGATTTTAATGTCACATGTCATGCAGATCTTTGTCCACATTAAACTGAATTGGAATTGTACTACTGTTGTGGCTCAGAATTATGGTCTGTGTATAATATTAAAGTATGACCAACTCATTTGTGGACCTGTGTAACCTGGCTGCAGAAGAAAGACCACAGAGCTGATTTCTAACATTGTATCCTTCAGTTTGTGTTCCTAAGCTTATTCCAGTAATTCCAGGATCTCACAGCAGAAGTCACTTTTCAAGCTTTATAAGTGAATGCTCAAAACATTTTTCTACCTTCTTCCCTGTGCAAATCAAATAGTTTTATTAAGATCACCAACGAACATTCATGTTTATCAGTAGCTTCACTTTTCAGTTTCAAGTGAAATGCTTATTTCTGGTATTTGTTTGTGGCTTTTATATCCCTGGGTGTTGGTAAAGAGTCAGAAAATGGGGGCATCAGCAGTGGATTCAACAGAGCTGGCTTTGGTGCCCACAATGCTATAGACGTTGCTTATGCAGCATTTCTGTGTATCAGGATATTTTTCCCACAGCACTGCTCCCTGTTTCTCTATCACTATGGACTTGAAGCCGGTTTTCTTTGGCTGTGATATCTTCAGCTGGCAGGCTGAGACATATTTATCCTCACATGCATGTCCTTGCCTGATTCTTCATAGTTCTAGTTGAATTTCACCTTGCACAGGTTTTCCTGATAGTGTGTTATAAATTGATCTGGCTATATTACTCTCTCCAATAATATTGTCAAACAAAGAAAAGTTTTTTTTATAGCTTTTTGATGCATAAATACTTTGCTAAAAACCAAGTATTGTTTACACACAGAGTACTGTCTATCTCGAATAACATCAAAATCATTGTTTCAATTTTTTTCTTGTATTTGTTAGTCTTCCTAACAAAGTGAAACATTAAGCTTAATTGTACTGCTCTTATTCTCACCATGTTATTCTTTCCTCATCATTTTCAGTTTCATATTAACAGCTGCAGTGAATTCAGCCACATCTTATCTCAGTTAGGTGGGCATCCAACCCAAAGTGGATTTTTACGTGCTCCTATGCAATTATAATTGAATGTTTCCATGATGACAGTCATAGAATACTAAGAAGTCCGTGTGGTTTCTGCAACATGGTACCATTATTTTTCTTTATAGCATTCATCAGGAAGTGACAGATTCTCATTAAATCATTACATTTCTATCAGTGCCTGCATCAAGATTGCTTTGATCAGTGCATGTTTCTTTCATTACTGCTTTTTTATTGACTTCTCAATAAGAATTTAAAGTCATAATGACTGTGCAGAACTTTAAAAATGTCAAATCAAAACAAACAAATGAACAATGTTGTACTTCATTCTATCTAGTCTCACAAGGTCAAATGCTGTTCCTGATCTGGACTAATCATAGATGATTATTTATCAAATACATTCAGAGTTAATGTGTGTGGATTAGTCTTCTCAGTGGGCTTTTTTTTCTTTGATGTGTGCATTTTCTATACTGTATCATGACAGAAGAGAGGCAGATCGTGTACTGGGGGGGAGGGAGAGTGTGGTTTTTCTTTTAAAAAGTTGCATATTGACCATTCTTGAAAATTGTCTTAATGCTTTTCTGTTCTTCATCAATGTATTTTGCAGTGCAAGTGTATACTTATCTGGTTTTTGGAAACAAGATTTGTACATACTTTCTGAGAGCCAGTTGTTGAAAACATCCAGATTTGAAACCGCTTGTATTTTCCTCTTTATTCCTTTTCCCTTTGCATCCAGTATGAAGCTGTTATAGTTTCTCTCCTCTCTCTTTTCAAGGATGAACTCTACCTGTGAAATGTAATTCCCTAGGTTTTATCCCTTGAAGGAGGGGAAACTTGATTTACAGTGCGTTATCTACTCTTTTGTGACAACACTCTTAAGAGAGTCGGGGCTGTAGCTTCTTCGGCTTCAAGAATGCTAATAAGAGGAGTTGGTGAGAAGTAGGTAGAGCACTGGCGTCCCCATACATGGATGCATGCTGGCTTCCTGGTGTGACCAAGTCTTTCATCTCCTGACTTTTAGGTGATTGCTAAGGCATGGGGAAAACAAGCCAATTCTTCAGACTTAGGGAGGAGTCGGGAGAATTGTGTGGGGAGACAGAAGCCATTCCTTTTCTTTCTCTTTGAAGGAGAATTTTGAGTATTTGTTATTTAGACAGTGAACTTGCACAGTAGGAAATGCCCATGTGCTCACCTGTGGTGTTATCAAAAACCAGAATTGAAAAACAGGCAGATGTAGAGCTGTACACACAGAAACTCTGACAGCATTGTGAATAAGGTAATTTACATGGTGCACGTACACACCACATATATCCAACTGAAAGTAGATGAATGACTGATTAGCTTGGAGTTTGATCTTCAAATACTTAATCCTTTGCAAAAGGAGGGTGACTGTCTAATGAATTTTAACAAAGAGATTACAACACACATACTGAGTAAAATGAAATTAAAGTAAAGTAGATAAGCCTAATTGTGGTAGTATCCCCACTGGTGAAAAATGCTCCCACATCTAAGTTCAGTAAAGCAAAAGTGTAGTGACCTATCTTTGTAGATTTGCAGGCATCCTTTTTTTTTTTTCTTAGTATTCAAATAAGAGAATTAGGGTAGAAATAGAAGATCTATTCATATGAAATCGTAGATAAATCTTGTTTAAATCAGTTAATCTCTGTCCTTCTGCAGACAGTGAGAGTTTTGTCTTCATAAGCTGATCAGAGATCCCAGATTAGCTGTAAATGAACCAGTGCAGAAATAGTAGCACTGATGAGGAAGAGAGTATGAGTATGTTAATATGGCAGTGCATTGAATTTTTAGCCCCTATTGCTAGCAGTGAGAGCCCAAGAACAGTGTTGTATTGGCACAGTGTTCTTGCTTCCTGACTTAAAATACCTGAGGAATATGTGTATCATTCACTGCAGAAGTACCTTTTGAGTAAGGTCTAGTAAGCCTACTGGGTTTTGAAGTGTTTCAATTGCTACATGTTACTGTAAAAATCATTTGGTCAGGGAATTTGAGAGAAGAATGGAACCTTAGAAGATTATTTCCAGCTCTTTTATTTGAACAGAAAACTAAGGAAAGCAAATAAGAATACCTTTATCAGAACTTTGGTTGTCTTCTGGGGTTATTTTATTTGCTTCGGCAAATTAGGTGGGGTTCTGTGTATTATTTAAGGAGATGGAATGGGACTACTTCCTCTATACCTCCAAAAGAGTTGCTATTTCATCCCTGACATTTCTGAAATAAAGGCAGCAAGTCTGCTTCAAAGTTGCTTAAGAAAGTAGATGGGACTAAACTTTGATAAATGATGCTGTTCTGGTGCATACAGCTGGGTAATATTCAGAAATATTTGCAGCATCAAAAACTTCTGAGTATTCTAGCTGTGATGCCCTCAAGCAGTTGCAAATATTTCTTTGGATGTTCGCAGCCAGGTTTTGTTTGTTCTGTGTTGTCTTAGTTTGAAAAAGCATTTTAACTGAGCGTGTGGCTGTCTCTTCTGGGCACTGTTCTTAGGCACAGGCTTCAGTCTTGTTTAAGCATACAGGAACATGATACTGAATCAGGATCCATCACATTTCTTGATGTAGCAGTAACTACTGAAATTGTAGGCCCAAATGTTCTTAATAGTGAACAAAACCAGAAAAGGCCTTTGATTCTATTAAATAAAGGGGAAGAGTTTGAAAAAGATTGTTTCCAAAATGCACATTTTCTTTGAGTATTGTCCTCATGAGTTTTTGGGTATGTTTTAGAAGTGACCATTATTCTCTCCTCTTATTCAGTGTTCTTAACAGAGGACAAAGCCAATTCTGTGTATAAAAGATATCGAAGAGCCAACAAATTTTTGGAAGAATTAAAGCAAGGGGACATAGAACATGAATGCAGAGAAGAAATCTGTACTTATGAAGAAGCAAGGGAAGCATTTGAAAATGAGGAAAAGACGGTAAGTTTTGTTTTGTGTGTATAGATGGAGGGTGGAGTGTCTTGATATTAATTTTGGGGGTGTGATGAATGCTTGTGTGTTTTCCAGCATTAGACTAGAGTTGTTTTCCGTTATGACTTGATTCTTTAAGTAACTAAGGTCTGCAGTGGAGATGGATAGACTGCAAAGCAATAAATTTGGAATCTTTTGTCCAAATTAAAATGAATTTCAAAGGAGGGGAAGTCTCAAAGAAAACTATGCTCATAAAAGTCTTATGCACATTAGCAGCTTGGAAGAAAAGGAATGTGAATACTCCCCAACTGTCATTATATGTTCTGTTTGGCAGCACTACTTACCCAAATAGCGTGTCCTATCATCACACACTTGATCCTAACCTACGTATCACAGATACTGTTGTTTCCCTTGGTTGAAATGATGGAGTTGTGACTGTTAAAGGGGATGTATAGGAGCAGAGGTCAGAAGTCTTTGCTTAACTCATGCCTTAACTCATTTATTGAACACGTTCACATAAAATGAGTGAGCAACTGATAAATCATTCCACTTAAAATACAGACTGTATGCTAGATGCTGGTGTCGCTGGCTAAAGTGTTCAGTGGCCAGATTATTCATAGTCTTAAAAATAAACAAAGACAAGTGGCCTTCTTGAAGTTAACTTCTGCAGACCCCCCAGAGCCTATTGTTAAGCAGCAGCAGTCTAAAACATAGAAAGAATAACAATTTTAATGCTGCCATATGTTATTCAAGGGCAGTGATATATTAACTTGACTGGAATGAGGCAGATACTGCCCACACAGAATTGTGTAACTCTGTCGCCTTCTGTAATTAAAAGAAGCTTGCGGGCCAACAGCTCTTTATGCAGTAGCTGCACTGCACATCGTACCCCACATAACTTAAGTTGCCTTCCAACAAATAAGAACAGCATGTAAGTTTTTGATAGCCTGACGTATTTAATGCAGTAAAGTCAAGATTTTCTTTTCTAATTCAAGACAGATCTGAATGAAATTAGATTTATCCTCAAATTCAGTCCCACAGTGGAAAAACAGATGCTAGAGAATGTGACTTGGGAAATTGACAGGCAAGGCCTGTGGGTTAATGGGCAAAGTGGCACAGAGAGCATTATGAATTTATTTCAGAATAACATGAGTGATGTAGCTTCACTGGCTGTGTTTTACATTAAAAACAGCAACAAAAAAACCTGCTGAACATTTTAAGTTCTTGGCATCTTTTTGTTCATGTCATACGTAGGAAAATGGAGAAGACTAGAATGAAAACATTCTTATTTATTAAAATGAAGCAGTAGGATGTGTAGTGTCTCTTCAAATCCTATTCTTTCAGAAGCTATAAAGTGCAAGCACAGTCATGTTTTTTGCCTCCTAATCTTGACTTGATGTGCGAATTGCCAATGATATCATTGTGTAATTAAAAATAATGTGTACAATGACACAACTTGTATAAAAACTAACACAATATCACTAATAGACTAAATATGTTGACTAGTGATAGGTCAAACTGATGACCCATGATAGGACCCAAAGGAGGAGCATGAAGTGTGTCAGAGGAAGGTCAGGTTGGGTATTAGGAAAAGGTTCTTCACCAGGATGGTGGTTGAGTGCTGGAACAGGCTCCCCAGGTCAGTGGTCATGACACCATGCTGACAGAGTTCAAGAAGCATTTGGACAGCACGCTCAGACAAAGGGATTGCATTTTTGGTGGTGCTGTGTGGTGCTGGGTTCGATGATCCTTGTGGGTCCCTTCCAATTCAGGATATTCCATGATTCTGCATTGACTCTTGCTTCAATCTTTTCATCTGTTAAAGACTTAGAAACATTTTTTTATTTCAGTAGATAATCTTTCAGTTGCAGAGGTATTTAAGAAATGGTAATGGAGAAATAGTTACACTTACTGTTTTGCCACAACCTTTTTGTCTCAGTATGGAGGGAATTTCCAATAAGGTCCTCTTCCATTATCCAGCCCTATTACTATATCCTTTTTAGTTTAGCTACTTCGACGTTGGTAGCTTGCTAATGTGCAGCCGTGCCTGACCAACCTCATTTACTTAGTCCTTTGTTTCCCAGCTATATCCATCCTGACAGCCATTTAATAATACTTGATTTCTGGGGACAGAGGTGCTGTAGTGTGAGGTTATAGTATAGTATGTTCGTAATAACAAAGATGCAATAATTCTGTAGTATGTGTAGACTGAAATTCAAAAAGATTGTGTAGCTTATTTATCTCATGTTAACTTTGCTTTGTATAGTTGCTCTTTTGTATTTTTTTAATCTTGTCCGCTGGGTTCTTTGGTTCTCTGAAGTCTTCTGGGGAGGTGTACAATATCTAAGTTTGTAATATTAAAGTAATACCACCCAGTGCCCTCAAGATATTTTTGATGCATCAGTGTTCTTGGAAGACAGCATTCTGTACATTAAGCATACATTCATAAATGTCATGGAAATACTGAACGCCTTTCATATTGTGTAGGCTTGGGGATTTTGATATCTTCGAAAGTATTATGTAAAATGATAAAGTTAATAAAGACAGTACTCCCAGGATAGCAGAAACTAGAGCTGACGGGGAAGAGTTTGCAGAACTTTGTGGCACTGAGTGGAGAAAATGAAATTCAGTGTTGACAAATGTGATGCACACTAGGGAAAACAGATCATTCCTCATATATATATATGTGTGTATGTATATGTTTGCCTCAGGAACAAGATCTGAATTTATAGATTGTCTGTGAAGACTTGAATTTATAATGCTTAGCAGTTAAACAAAAACAAATAAAAGCCTGTATGTTAAGAATCCTAGGAAGGGAACAGAGAATAAAATGGGGAATTTAACTATGCAATTGTTTACTTGAATCTTGAATGTGCCATGTATAGCACTTAAAAAGCAAATAAGTATCCGAGGAAGATCCAGAGAGCCTGGGAAGCTAACTAACAACATTGAATGGTTTATATAACAACTATAGATTGAAAACAGTTAAATTGGGGAACAGGTAGTAGATGTCAGTAAGAAATACGAAGTTTGAACAGAGATGAATCATTTAACATCCTTCTGATAGTGGAGCTTGAAAGGGTCTCTAAGGAAATAAGGTGCAGGTTCAGAGCAAATAAAAGCATCTCTTCTCACCATGGGTAGTGGAGCTACGTGACTGCTTGGCAACAGGAAAAAGCAAACATAGCTTCAGAGAAGATGAAAACAATTGGGGACCATTGAATAAAAGGGGTCAGCTTTATCTGACTTTTTTGAGCTTTATTTATTTGGTGGATGAGGGAAAGGCTGTTGATGTGGTCTACCTAGACTTCAGCAAAGCCTTTGACAGTGTCTCCCACAGTATTCTCCTGAAGAAACTGGCAGCCCGTGGCTTGGACAGGTGCACTCTTTGATGGGTAAGGAGCTGGCTGGAGGGCCGGACCCAGAGAGTGGTGGTGAATGGAGTTAAATCCAGCTGGCAACCGGTCACGAGTGGTGTTCCTCAGGGGTCGGTGCTGGGGCCTGTCCTTTTCAATATCTTTATTGATGACCTGGATGAGTGCATTGAGAGCACCCTCAGTAAGTTTGCAGACGACACCAAGCTGGCAGGAAGTGTCGATCTGCCTGGGGGTAGAGAGGCCCTACAGAGAGATCTGGACAGGCTGGAGCTCTGGGCTGAAGCCAATGGGATGAGGTTCAACAAGACCAAGTGCCGGGTCCCGCACTTTGGCTGCAACAACCCCAAGCGACGCTACAGGCTTAGGGCAGAGTGGCTGGAAGACTGTGTAGAGGAAATGGACCTAGGGGTGTTGGTCGACGCTCGGCTGAGCATGAGCCAGCAGTGTGCCCATGTGGCCAAGAAGGCCAATGGCATCCTGGCTTGTATCAGAAATAGTGTTGCCAGTAGGAGTGGGGAGGTAATTGTCCCTCTGTACTCAGCTGTGGTGAGGCCCCACCTCGAGTACTGTGTCCAGTTTTGGGCCCCTCGCTGCAAAAAAGACATTGAGGCCCTGGAGCATGTTCAGAGGAGGGCGACGAAGCTGGTGAGGGGTCTGGAGCACAGACCTTATGAGGAGAGGCTGAGGGAGCTGGGATTGTTCAGTCTGGAGAAGAGGAGGCTCAGGGGAGACCTTATCGCTCTCTATAACTACCTGAAGGGAGGTTGTAGTGAGCTGGGGGTCAGCCTCTTCTCTCTTGTAACTAATGACAGGACGAGGGAGAATGGCCTCAAGTTGCGCCAGGGGAGATTTAGGCTAGACATTAGGAAGTACTGCTTTTCTGGAAGAGTGGTCAGGCGCTGGAATGGGCTGCCCAGGGAGGTGGTTGAGTCACCATCCCTGGAGGTGTTCAAGAAACATTTAGATGTGCTGAGAGACATGATTTAGTTATTGGTGGTAGGTGGATGGTTGGACTGGATGATCTTGTAGGTCTTTTCCAACCTAGCTAATCCTATGATTCTATGATCTAATGGGAGTTCCTGAAGTACAAATATGTGAAAGCCGGAAGAGTATCACTCTCTACTTAACTTTATACTCTTCTTCTGGCAGTCCGTGGTGTTTGTTGTCAGAAGATAATAAATTAGGTGAACCCTACCCCTCATCCTGTAAAGCTATGCATATATAGAAGGTACAAACAGATAGCACTGTATGTGATCAGTAGGTAGTTGTCACAGTTTGTTGGGAGGCTCAAAGATTTGCAGAAAGTGGCTGTGCAAATACCTGGGTGTGATGGAAGCTCAGATATTCATTTCTTCTACCTTAGTTCTGGTTTTAAAGTGATACTGCATCATTTTAAAAAGTCATATATATTTATTCGTAAGTGTAAAAATGCTGAAAAGCCTAGGAGGCAACTCAGAATTTGCCAGCACCAGCTCTAAAATGTTGTGATCGAATAAGACGTCAGTTTGTGTGTGTCTAATTATGAATGCTGGTAAATATCCAGAAGAGAAATTGTAAATCTGAAATTGAGGGCAAACCAGAAGAAAACAATGTAGCAAGTGTGCTCATTTCCCTTTATTGCTTTGCTCATATCCTTTACCTACTGAACACCAAACGGTCTTCTGATTGACATATTATTAGTCCACCTAACAACAAGTCAGATGACTGACGAAGAGTCATTTGAGGCTGATGGTGCTGCCAAATGTAGTAAAGGCCTCCGCCAAAATTCTCAGCAGGGTGCAAGACTCTTAACTTCGATGTGGATCCAGTGTTTGATTTAGTGTTCACATCCAGTTGACTGAAGTCGATTCTGTTCTGAATAGATAGTGGTAGTGAAGTATACGGCATAAAGGGAAAAAGAATGTGGCAAATAGTCTGTCACAGTTGGTGTGTGATGCCTTTGAGGATTCTATTGGTTTATTTCAAACTGGATTTGCCAACCTGCAGAAGAGTAGGCAGGAATTTATACTAGGTAATTTTAGGTCTTTCTCATCACAGTTATCTGATTCTATGGCCTGCTTAATGTAGTTTTTCAGCCTTTTAAGGCATATATGGCTTACACTTCTGGCAGTGCAGTGCCCTAGGGTGGATGATTGCTGGAGTGTCCTTTTCATAAATCACAAGTTCTTAGTTTTGTCAAGTAGAAAGTAAGTCCTTTTTTGTTCTCCTGGTTTTAGAGACCAAATGCTGTGGAAGGGATGTTTAAGTTTTCCAACTTTAAAATTACTCTAACATTCTGTGTGAGTTCTACAGATATCTCTTGGAATTTCAGTATTTCCATTCTTGTTTTTCCATAGCAGATTGTATGAACCCCCACACTGCAAATTCATTAGAGTTCTCTGTGATTTTGTTTGGTGATGGACAGTACTTGACTTTGATCAGGTTGTTTGTCCTCCTTGTGCCACCACTTTACAGAGCAGCATAGCTGTGGGGTGACAGAGCAGAGGGAGGAGCTGCTGGGCAGCTGAGAAACTCAAACCTGAAGTATTGGTTTCTTCCAGTTCTGGTAAATTCTAGAACTAAGAGTCTTTGTGGTTCTTTTTGATACTGAACTTTGATTTGGTACATTAGCAAGTTCTTTTTCAAAGAGGAAAATTAAAGCTTTTTTTTCAGTGACTAAACAAGTTTTCTTAGTATTTTTCACCTGTGTGAGGATCTTTATTCCTCTGTAGTACAGCCACAGACCTGATGCACTATAATTTTTGTCAGAGGACTGCATGTCCAAAGTCTCTTGGAATTTCATTAGCTTTGCTTGTAAATGAAAGTGGACACTAAACTACTTTCATCCTTAAGGCAGTTTAAATTCTTACATTAAGCTCTTTATGCACCTGCCTAGTCACACTATTAACTTGACCACCCCCCACGGCCATATAACCTATTGTGAACTAACTGCCCTCCACTCTGGAAAAACAGCTTGTCTGCTGCTTTGTCACCTTGCAGAATAACAAAAAGCAACGCTGGTATTTTGGTTTCATGAAAAAGGTACAGAGATATTTTCTCAGGCAAATAATGTTGAGCTAGAAGTAACGTGGAAACCTTAATGGAATACCAATTACAACTTAACACCTTTACATTGGAGAGGACACATTTCCTCTACACTCTCCAACATAAAATACATTGCAAAAGCAGAACTCTTTTTTCTAAATTTTCATCATATCCACCTTTCATCTCTACAGAGTCTTTATAATGATACATCCTTGCATAGTTTTTGTCTACTTCCAGTAAATCTTCACAGCTTTGGCCTCAGAAACAAATATTATATCATTCCTTTGCTGCTCTTCTGCAGAAGTAGCAGAGCAGTGGAGCAAGAAGCTTGGTTCCAGTATAGACAACAGCAGTTAATAATACTAATGAGTCTTTTTCTGCTGCTTTAATTGAGTGTTTATTACTTAGTTTTATTCAAACCAGATGGAAAGGCAATAGGTAACAAGTTTTCCTAGTTGCATGTTGATTTGGTGAGGAAGGGTACGGAGTTTAGTTTTGTTGGACTGTTTTCCTATCATAAAGAGACCTTAAGCTCTCAGTTATGCAGCTCTGAGATCTGTTTGGTGATGTTATCTGTGTAATGCTGTTCATGAGGCAGTAGTCTTGAACTTAAAAGAAAAAAATATAGAGAGAGATCTGATCTGTGCGTGCACAAAGTCAGTCTGCAACCTGAGTTCATCATTGACTAGTTGAGAAATGATTGTCATTTTTCCTGGTGAGAATTTTTTAAATACTTGCATGCAAAATGTGTGTTACTTCAGGTAGATGCTTGCATAAATATGAAAAGGTCAAATCTCTCAATTTTCAAAGGAGGTCGCAGAGTTCAGATTTGGCATGGATTTTGTTGTGCTTTATTTTTTGTTTTATACATTTCTATAAAACACTGTGGAAGTGTTTCTTGATAGGAGAGAGCATATATTACAGATGAGACAGAATATCCTTTCTTTGTACTAGTTTTGCACAGCATTCACTGCAAAGCAAATGGGAAGGTGAGGTGACCTTTGTGTTCCTGCTTGTGCATGTTAATAATGTAGCGAAAAGTGCTTTTTAGTCCTTCATCTGTTCTTCCCTTTTTGTGTTTTCACTTTTCACTGTTCCATTTATCTATAGCTGTGTTGCCAAAGTTTCTACAGTATAATAAGCTGTGTTATGTTCTCACACTGCTGAAGCTATATTTACCTATAAACAGAGGATTTGAAGCAGCTCAGAATAGACTGACAGCAATTGCTTTATGAGCCAGAGGATGGAGGAAGCCTGATTTATGAAGTGACAGTACAACATAGTTCTGCTTTACTGAGGCGGTTTGTCATTCCAAAGCAGTATTTCGCTGTCAGATTGTATTAGCGTATTATAGTTAAAAAATAAGTAATAACTTTGAGCTTGAGTGGTGCTGAAAAATTCTGATCCGCTACGTGGCTGATGTGTGTGCTGATTAGATTTCTTATTCCTGTCTGTGCTACAGATTTTCAGATATTAAAGTGCCAATACAAGATTATTACAAGCAGTACAAGGAGTTGGTGTTTAAAAAAAAAAGTCTTTTGCTTCAGTAATCGCATCAGAAGAAAATTTTTGTGTGCTTATTCATACCAGTTCTCATATTGATCATCAGTATTTGAAATGCCATTTTTTTTCCTCATTCATTTAAAACAGCTTGAATAAAGTCTTTGGTTTGTTCTTTTGTTTTTAATGTCTTATTGTTTCTGACTTATCCTGTCTTGCTCTTCTAGAAGGAGTTCTGGAAAGTCTACAAAAATGGACTTCAGGGAGAAAGTAACACAGGACATAGCTGGTATTCATTTTACCTTGCATTTCCATTAATCATTGGCCTTTTTGTTATCCTCATTGTCATTTTTGTCATATGGAGATGCCTGTTTAAAAAGAAAACGCGTAGACAGTCGGTGTACGCGCATAGGGGAGCCCACGACGCGATAGGTGATGGTGCTGTGTCTGACGGCAGAGGTTCACTCCCGCAGCCTCTCAGCATTGTTCATTCCCCACAGGAGGAAATGTTTGAAGTCAGTGGGCTCTCTCCAGGAGGTCTGAGCTATGCGGATACACGGTCAGACTCAATATCCACAAGGCTGTCAAACTGTGATCCTCCTCCTTCATATGAGGAAGCCACTGGTGAAATCAGTCTGAGAAGAAATGAAGCTGAACAACATTTAGATCCACCTCCACAGTATGAAGACATTATGAATTCTAGCTCAGCCAGCGCAATTGCACTATCTCCTGTTATCACCAGTACTAAGTAAAGCAAGAAGAATACTTCTGGACTTCAAAAAAAAAAAAAAGATCAAATCGTTTTGTAGCACTTTATCTTGGCTTATTATGCATTTCTGTAATTTAATGGACCTGTATAATGAACTTCCCTTTTGTTTTAGATTCACTTGTTCTTTGAGTCATAGATTTTTCTTTTCCCCTATGACAGACCTTAGAAGATAAGGAATCTGTATTGTGAGCGTAGTGCAGGTACAGAGATGGTGCCCTGTCATAATTCTCAAAAGTATCTCTGCTTTGAGAGGCGTCACTTGTTTTATTCCGGATGCTGACCACATTCCCCACAAGATTTGTGGAATCCCCTTCCCTTCTTACTACAGACTCTTGGAATTGCCTGAGATGGGGAATCCTTAAGAAACATTTTAGAAATTTCATTACACTAAAGCAGACTAATTTTGCAGTGTTTCCTCTTGTCTGGTTAGTTCCTTTTACTCACATGGAATTTTATTACATGCCACGTTGTATCTTGGGCTCTGGAATGACCAAGAGCCATACGCCTTGGTATTCAAACCAATATATTGTTAGACTCTTCTGGCTTAATAGCAATAATTTCAGAGCCCTAGCAGAGGAGATATATTCTAAAGCTTTTGCTATTACAATTCATGTTTAGAAGCTAGTAATTCAAGACAGTAATTAGTGAATTTGAGTACTTTTTTGTGTGTTCTGCTTTTCTTCTCAGCTTTCTATCTGTCTTTGTTTATTTTAGGGTTGAGAAGTATGCGCGTGCTACTTTCACAGGTTGAAAGCTCACGCAACACTAAAGAATGAAATACTGAAGAATGGATAAAATCCTGATTGTTTGGAAGTAGATACCAGAACTACCATAGTCTTCACTGGGACCAGGATTTCATCCATTATCCATAAACACATAAACCCAAAGATACTGCTTTCCCTTTTAAAAGGGGAAAAAAAAAAAAGGAAAAGCATTCAGTGTGCCATTGTTTTCCACAATAATATGACCCCATTCTCAAATCCTGTTGTTATTTTGCCTCATGCGTACTTACATGTACCATATATACTCCTTGTATTAGTGGCTATGGAAATCCATTGCAGAGAATTTTGATAACTTTCTTCAGCTGGTGTATTTATTGCTGATTTCACATTTGTTCATTCACGTAGGAGGTGCTGGGAAGCATGGGTAATCTAGGCTAGCTCCACAAATGTTGTGGCCCGTGTAGCTCCGCTATCTCCAGATGAGAGCTGCAGAGACTACCTGGTGTAGAGCAAAACCATGAGGACCTGCTGTGTTGTATTTTTAGCAACATAATGCAGACAGAACCCCAAGTTTTAGTTTGGAGTGGTTTTTTGAAGCTTAAGAGATGTAAATTTGTCAGATTTGATATAAGTTGATTGAAATTCTGTACAAGCCTCTGTTTCAACTACTTTAGATACTGATGATAGTTTAGCTGGTGCAAGCTGTGGTTTGCTGATTCACTTTTCTCTATTTAATTTAAGAATTCTTTGATCAATTTAGCTTGTGAATATTTATTTTTGATTTCTCACATCAAGGTAGCATGGCATTAACTTTAGTATTGTTCTGTTTTCTGCTAATGAATTAGCACCAACTGAAACATATTTGGCTCTGAAGGACTACTGTGTTATGCTGTCTCTCTCACAACAAAAGCCTGAATGAGTATCTTCTTCCAGATATGAAATACCAGTGCTATCCATTTGAAATTGCTGTTAATGTCCTCAGTTAATTGCCTGCTGGCATCTGCCATGTTGTGAGTCTGACCCATCTTTTCCCTAAGGAATTTTGCAGAAGATTGCTGAAAAGGAATGAACGAATACATGGGTGTGCATATGCACACTTCTGTAAAAGTAGTTTGAAGAATGAAGTTATGATCCTGTGATTAACTTTATATTCTCATTTTTGGCAAAGAGTAGGTTACCTAAAATGTCTACTGGGGATCTTCAGTTGCTAAAGTGAATTTATTGGCGTTAATGGATGGAGCTCCAGGCCAAACTGTTGTCAGAAAGATAACTCATATATTCATTATTCATAATGGATATCGAGCAGATAAGTACAATATATTTTGGACTCTCTGACCTCTTGAAGTGCTTTTAGCTCCTAGGTGAAGTCCTAAATTACCACCTGTAGAAATTTAAGCTCCTTTTATACTGAGCAACAGTTATACTGCCTTTGGCCAGACATTACCAAAACAAAGTGCCTCGTCTCAGTTGCAGGAGACACCTGAAAGAGCTGGTATTAATGTCTATGCCATATTGGCATCTCCTGTGCCTGCCAACACAGCTGGCAGTTTTAGCAGTAATTTTTTAGTTTGAATATGTGGTTTTCCTGTAGGAAATGCCTGGAGATGACCTATTTCGCATTAGGTCATTCAGCAGCTGTCAACCCCTGAAGAGGGGCAGTCTGGTCTAGAGGTGAGCCACCTTTTTTTCCTCTTTGTTTCCATTACATTACTAGCTTTAACAACTTTCACGTTTCTGTCTCCTAAGTAGAGTATGTTACTGCATTCTGTAGATACTTCTATGTGCAATGCAAACGTCATATTTGTCTTTCCAAAAAAAGCCACAACCAAATATCTGAAATGACCTGTGACTAGAATTTATTGGGCCATGCCTTTTCTGCATCCATGCACATGAGATGTGAGTGCTATTTAGGGCTATAAATTTGTCTTGGTGTGAATAAGCTTTCATAAATGAACTGAATCTGCACGTGCCAGTTATCTAAATGTTTCCTCTGAGACATTAGCAGCTTTCTTCTTGTTGGAATAATGTCACATTACCTAATATTTTGTTTTACTTTGTGAAACGTGGGGAAGTGACGTAGTTTTGTGAATAGCTTTTCTCATCTGGGGTAAGAATAACATTTCTTTTGTAGTGGGTTTTCCTACAGCTTTGTTTTCCAGGGCACTTACTGATTCTTCTTCTCTTGTAGTTGCATTATCATGCCATAAACATTATAAATTTATATTTGTATCTCTCTAAAAGGCTTTCCAAGTCTGAATGCAGTACTGCCTTGACTATTGACACAAATAGTCAGGATTCTGCTTTTCCCACTTTTGAATGTAACACTGAATTTCATGTATTAGGACTAAGATGATTTACCCACTAAAATAAACTTGTATTTAAATGTCGCTGTTTAAGAAATTATGGAAATTAATTGTGCTTAGATGATGTTTAGCATTAGCGGAGGTTGTTCTGTCTTCACTGGGTGTAAATAACCTCTGATTACAGTATTGTGTGTTTTGAAGGGGTTTGGTTTACATTAAATTATCATATTTAAACATTCTTGACTATGTTTATAGAAAAAAATTTTGTAACATTTGTTTTTGGATATGCTAAATAAAAGTTTTTAAATGCCTCTGGTGCTTCAAAACGTCAGTTCTACACATCTGCGGTATTAACTTCGTACGTTTAAGTGGTACTCTTTCAATTTCTATTGATTGTTAAATGTACTTAATCAGTTGCAGGGAATCAGTTGTTTTACTTTGATAATTTACAAATATAATTTTGTTTCAAGGTAGATTTGATATTCTTTCAAAATTCAGTCTCGTTTTTTGTTTTCTGAATTTGGCTACTTTACATTTTAAAGTATTTTTGTAGCCATAGTTAAATAGCAGTCACAAGCACAGGGAAAGCAGAAATTTGTCTTTATTAGAACAAAATGAAACAGTAAACTGTAGAAAGATTTGTAGTCAAGAGAACTTAATTTCAGTGTTGGCTTCAACCATTTCAAACATTTTGCATCAGGTCTGTGATTCATTCTGCAATGCATCAATGATGATTTAATAGCAATTAAAAAAAAACAAAAAACCTTTTATAGTGATACATGCTGGAAACTAAAGATTTCCATTCCAGTCCAATCCAAAAACTGTCTTCCTTACTTGCTCAGCTGCTGATAAATGTCCCTGGTGTTTTTCACTAGCTTAACTACATGAGTGGAGTCTGTTGCAGAGCTTGGTGAGGTCTTACTGAAGATATGTCATGAACGTGTGCAGCTTCACACTGGTCATAGAAAGAAAGAGTGCAAAAAATAATCACAAGTGCGAGAAGAAACCCAGCAGTGTGTGCAACTTTCCAAGCTGTTGTGTGCATACTGTAGCACTTTCTTGGTAAGCTTTTATTTGCAGAGCTCAGAACTTTTCAGTGGAACAGAACACTCTGTTTTCAGATAAGTGGCCTTTGCTGTGCGTATGCACGTTCAGGATTCTGACCGTGCATCCGTCAGCATTGGCTAACGTGTTTGCACATGGTTCAGTGCATGATTGCCTCTGCATGCCTGGCTTCCAGCTATTGAAATGTAGAGGGTGTAATGTTTAACTGGTATCATGAATCTTGGTGTCTATAGAAATCAAATCATCTCACCAGGTTATTTGGTGATGGATGTTCGTTATTTATTGTTTTGTATGCCTGGAGCACTGTTCCCTGTTGTTCTAAATCACACTGATAGATTCCTTTTTATCTTTGTATTATGTGAACCTTATAAATATTTCCTAGTGCTGTCTACTGATGTTTTAAAGAGAAGAAAAGCCGTGTTAGCTGAAAACAAGGAGGTAACATCGGCACTATTTCATTGCTCGCTGCGCACGCATTTGATTAATTTGCTGCAGGGTAATTGAACTTTGAGCTTCGCCAAAAAGTTGAACTACACTTTTCCTCCTGCAGCAGGAGCTCAATAATTGTATTTTTGACTTGGCAATAGGCTATTGAATGCTAACTAACAAGTCAGTGCAAGAATGCCTTGTCTATATTTTCTTGATTTTATTACAGTGTGCGACATTTATTTACCATTTTGCTCTGTGCAGTGTTTGCTGTAATGTTAGTATATGTTCTCTTTCCCTGTCCTATTTCAGTATGTTATGCAGTGTAAGTACACTGACTACTGTGCTGTTTTCCCCTGTCCTAAAAGCAACAAAAACTAAGAATCAAAACTTGTAGCATGACCTGCTGTTTCCTTCTCCTTGTGGAAAGCTTTGCACGTACCTGTATGGTTCTGTGACCTGACTGAGAAGCTTAAGCCAAGAAGGAAACTAGTACTCAAATGCCAGTAATGAAATCTCTGCATAAGAAGTAATCTGTACCAAGCTGTCTCCCTGACCTTTCAGTGACGTGGGATGTGTTTTCTTGTAGAACAGACCCTGGATCAATTCCATAAGTCAGAGACTGTCAATTTTATTTTTCTTTACTTTCATACTCAACTGCTGTCACTGGCACAGCAACAGCTCTTTGCTGTGCACAAGGATTCCCTTGTTTTAGTCGATGCTTGCCTATTGCAAGGTCTGTGCATATGAGGGCTTGGGACCCAAACTCTTCTACTTTCGTGCCTTGTTCTCTTTACTGACTTGATCACACCCCGTGCAGTATTTGGGTGCTGAGTGAACACAAAGGAGAGGTTGAATGTATGCATTTGTGGCGAGATGCCGGCATCAGTCTGCTATTACGCCGTATGAGGCACTGGCTGTTGTATGTGAGCTTTTAACTACCTTTTAACTTCAACAGAAATTTCTGATTCACGTCTCAGTAGTGCGATTTATCTCCTTTTTGCATGCTACCATATGGGCTTGTGCTTTATATTGTTAGGTTGGTGCTTCTAAATGTTTCTCCCATTGAACAGCCACATAGAATCATTTCCCGGATTGTTTCCAAATCACCTACAACTTCAAAGCATGATGAAATCTGGGCACACATGCATGTTGATGTGGTAATAGCAGTAGGTAATAGTGAGCATATTGCTCTGTGAAAGCACCTAGCATGCAGCGAAGATCAAAGGTAAATACAAACTTGAAAATGGGAAAAGCTGCTTTCGATGAAGGAAAAGAAGAAAAAAAAATGACCTAAGAACTAAGGTTAAATCTGCGTTTCAGAAAGTTTGGCACACCACCAGAAATGGGTGCTGCAGCTGTTTGTGGTTTGGGCAGCAGCCTGTCCGCTGGGCTAGTGAGGTATGCGGGCTGGGAGCAAGGCAGTCATCCCAGCAATTAGCACAATCCTGGTAATTGTATGTTGGTGCTCCTGTGGGTTCTGCCCACAATAAGTGTATTGTAATGTTTTAGGTCCTGTTCTCTGCGTGTGAGTGCTTACCAGAATTTAAGGTGGTAAAGGCACAGGGCCACCTGAGAGCAACGCATTACTTTGACTCCACGCACTCATAACATTCTCCTGGGAGCAGAGCATGAGCTGGCCTCATCCACACCGTGCCTGCCTGACACCGTGCCCAGTGGAGCACTGGTCGCTGCTCCAGAGAGCCTAAGCTGGACAAGGCAGCCAAAGCAGCACTAGGAGTATAGCCATTTCTGGCCATGGCAATTGGTATTGGCATCTCTGTAACTCTTTTACTGCCAGACTGAGCTCCAGATGCATTTTTTTAACAGTTTAATAACTTGCCAAGTGAAAATGAAATGAAATGAAATGTCTAGCACATTTACTCAGAGAAGCCTAGTAATAGCAAAAATGTAGATGCTTTGCTTTTCTATTTTTTCTCCTAACTTGCTGATTTTTGCATTTTATTTAATAGCACTGCTGAAAAATGGTACCTCCTTGTTCTGTTCCCCCTCCTAAAATCTTCCAAATGCCCTTACATCAGAGTGCGTGAAAGCTGGTATGCTTGTGCATGTTCTTCAGAAATGCAAGTTCAGATATGTTTTCTAATGTTGTGTTCCCTCCATGATTATTTTTCAGCCTCATAAAATTTATAGCTTAATTTCCCTTCTCTTACCCTTTTGTGCTGCCGCCTTCATTACCTTTCAGCCTTCATACTCTGTCAGCCTGGTTTTCTGAAAACACTACCATCTTCCTCTTTTGCAGAACTGATCAAAAGAAGGTTTTCTGTCCTGCACAGTGCTCACAGGTTTCAACATTTACTGTTCCGCTTCAGCACAAAGTTGACTTCCTGAAGACTGTTCTCAAATTCACAATGCTGGTGCCAAGGCAGTAGCATGGTGCTTTCAGTGACCCTGGCCCATGAGGAAGGCTTGTTCCTGCCCTCTCCTTGCCATTTACCCACATCTCTGGATGCAAGGAGCAAGGATTTGCACTTGTGTTTCATGCATTGCCGGATGTTAGATTGATTGGCACACAAGACTAGGATGATAGTCTTGATTGTTTTCAAACTTCAAAATCTCTTGAAATTTCCTACTTTGTATGCACTTTTCTGTGTATAGTGATTTTTAACCACTTACAATAAAGTTAGTTTATTTAATTAGCTCCCTGTGTGTTGCTGAAAGGCATGCCATTAGTTTTCTGCTAAGGTATGTTAGCAGGGTAGTTTTGAGTTGATCTTGGTTTTGGTATGCTGGTGACACCAACTTTCCCATTGTACTTTTTGGATTAGAAATTCCACTTGGAACCTGGAAAGTCGTTGCTAGTGCAGGTTTTGTTGCTTGTTTTCATCAATGCTGGCATTATCTCATGAGTAATTTTAACTTCACCAGATTACTTCTCAGTATAGAACAGTTTATTTAAAAAAAATCCAGAGCAGCAGTGGTTGATGGCTCTGTGTTTGACTGCAGTGATGTCTCCTAGCAACTTGGCTGAAAAATGAACATCCAGCAGGGATGCTTACCTGCTATGTAAAACCATGTTTCTCTTGGTGAGGCTAACTCAGCCATCTGACTTCACCTCTTCCCTCTGCACTAAATGTTGTGCCATACTGTTGAAAACACTTCTCAAGAGCGGCATTAAAGGTATAAGCCCCTTTCTCAGCCTTCAGTTTTGGGTGCAGCGTGTCTGCAGAGTGCCCTCTCTGGCTGCCAGTGGTGCCACCCCATGTCACCAAACCGTTCATTTCCCTCCAGCCTGCCCTTGCCCTTCCCCAGCAGTTCTTCTCTGACAGGGCTTGCAAATGATAGAGACCTGCAGAGTTTTATTGTTGAATGCAGGTTTTACAGTTGTGACCTCCTTTCTGCGTTGGTAACCATGACAAATGCTTGAATACAGTCATCATCTTGATAACAGTTTTCTTTTAAAGAGACTGCTGTTGTAAGTCGTAAACAAATGCTCCTCTTCAAGATTTCACAGGTTGTGTGACCAAAGCTTATAAGGAAAGCACTGCTCAATTGACAAGTAGGACACAACGGCAGCACTACAAGATCTACGCAGGCAGTAAGCTGGAGGAGGTAGGTCAGCTTGACAAACTCCTTGTCTGCCTTTAACCGAAGTACTTCTCCCTTTGTGCTGTACACCTGCATCCATGCATAGAAACATCTTGGCTGGATTTTTCCTGCAAATGAGTCTGAGTGTGCATCAGAAGCTTTCTAGCTCTGTGCCATCGCCTCTTTCTCTGATTTTAATTTCTTAATCTCTCAGATTTTAATTTGCTGGGGACATGTTGTAAATGCTGCATGTAATATAAATTTTTGATGATACAGAAGCTATGTGGGAGCTTCCCTACTATCCCTGCCCAATGTCTGAAAAATTGTTTTCTTCACTTGGCTATTTAAATTGCTGGCAGGTGAGTTAATTTATTTTAATAGAGTGCTGCAGAGTGGGTTCTGCAAATCTGACTATTGGAAGGGCATTCAGAAATGTTGAAAGGTCTCTTTTAATGCCAAATATAAAGAAATTGATACAATTAAATAATGGTCTCAGCTTTTTATTAAAAAAAGAAAAAGAAAAGGAAGAGGCCTGAAGGTCAATTGAAACAATTACGCTAATAAGAGTACATGAGTGTGTTAGAAGTCCTCTAAATCACTTGTGTGGTTTTGATTTTTTTTTTTCCGTGTGCATGTATCTGATTCCTTTATAATGCTGTTGTCTGTATTTGGGTGGAGTTAATGCAGGCTACTCTGCTTTGATGTGGCCTGCCTTTGTGTGAAGGCTCATACCAAGAGTCCCAGAAAATCCCCGTTGGGGAGATCAGCAAAACAGGAGTATCGGAGCAGTCACTCTTAAGGGTAACCAGAGGTGCTGCCTCACTGAGCTGGACCAGCCAGTTCAGGTTCCCATGTATCTGTGTGAAGGAGTTGGCCTCAAGAGAGGGCAAGTGGGAGGCCCGCTGCAGGCAGTGAGGCAGCGGGTGGTGGGCTTACAGGATCTCTCATATTGTCCCAGGTAAACCTGCAGGGAGGGCCTAACCTGGCAGAGGTTTTCATTCCTGTGTGGTTTTTGAAATCACCTTTGGCAGTGTGTAGAAGGCTAACTACTGGGCAAGTGTCCCCTGAAGCTGGGATTTGTGATGTGTTGGTTTTTGGTTTTTCTTTTTTTTTTTTTTTTTTAGAGGAGAATTTCTGTCATCAGTGTCCCTCCTTATCCTTTTTCCAGGCTCCGGTTGAAACAACAATAGAGTTTAGCCTGCTGTATTTCACCTCAAGAAATCAAAAGAGCGGTTGAAGTTGGATTTCTACATGTTTATATATTCAGGTATCAACTCCACTCTGCTTTGGGTGTGAGAATACCTCTGAGGTTGGGCTAGCAAGTTCTGGTACCTGCCTCTGGCCTTAAATGATTAAAGGTGCTGAGTAGATGACTCTTGTGTAGTTGAAAAGCTCTGATAAAGAGCTGAGGGGAGTTGAATCTTGTTTTATTTCTGATATTTTCCTTTTAGCCACGTTCTTCTTGAACTAAACTCTCTTCAAAACATCTCTTTGCAGATTATACTTTCTCTTTTATTCTAGCCTGTGTCAAGGTAAATTTATAATGGGAGTTTTCTTTCACTTGTGTATAACCTTGAGAAAGAGCCTTTCAGCTGTTGATTTGAGCAGCCTCACAAAGAATAGATCTGAGCAACTTCGCCTCATCTAATCTTGTTGGAGAAAAAATGTATTGAGCTTCTATTAAGAAATGAACAGAAAGATTAAAAATGCAACAATTTTGCACAAATCCATTCTCATTATGTCTTTCCAAGTAACCATTTCAAGCTTTTATCAGTTGTTGAGCTTCAATTCTATCACTAATAAAAACAGTATGTGACAAATAATGGAATATTGATTTAGTGACTTGAAACTTTTGAAACTGCCATTTTATTCAATGCATCTATAGGCAGCGCAGCAGAATGGAAGTTTTATTGTAGAGTGAATGAACCTATTGGTTTGAGCATGGCACAGTGAAATTATAACGCAGCAATAAAATTGCAAGGCACATGTATGCCATCTGTTTCATAGTGGGAAAACAAACAACATTTTGGTGATGGCCCCAAACAATAAATCTGGATTTCAAAAAGAAAAGTGATCAGAGCTTGTAATGTTAGGAGCAGCCCAGGGTGTTGCACATCCTCCTTCCTTTTGCTGCTGTTGTTCAGCTGCAGCATTCTCCCAAATGTTCCTTGGTTTTGGCATCCTTAGTTGTTACAGTCTGTTAAGGGCTCTAAAAAATTCTTCAAGTCATAGAACACTGATTTGACAGATGTGTGCTTCTTCCTGCCTTGCTTATTGTTTTTATCACATTTTTATTTTTGGAGTAGGCAGGGAGGAACATGGTCAAGTTGTGGTGCTCCACTATCAGATAAGAAAAAGAGTGGAAAGGTCGCAATCTATGAGCAAGAGGCTGGCACGAAACTAAGATTTGTTCAATGATCCATCAAAACAACATTAAAATCTAGTACCTGGGCCCTATGTTACCAGAAAATGAAGCAACCAGATTATTGTAATGCAGGAAAATTGTTTTTTCTTACGAGATCAGAGATGTTAAATAAGAGGAAATTCTCATCCTGACTGATCTTTAAACGTTCTTAATTGCAGTCCTTGTATTTTTTAGTGTCCTGTGATCTTTCAGAAATGTGTGAGATACTGACCTGGTAGCTATTGACATCTGTAAATGCAGAGTGTGACTAAGTTAGGTACTGCATCCTTTTAAAATTGTTTTTGTTACGTTGTAAATGTTACAGAATGTCTACCTAGCAAGAAATAAAAAACATCTTTCTTCTTTGGTGAGTGGGATTTTCTGCAGGCTTTTTCTGCGCAGTCCTGTACTGTTTTGTCTTTGTTCCCATGGCAGTCCTCTGTACCACACCTGGATGACCTTCTGTAATGCCATCTGGTCAAATTTTGTATATTGACCTTTTAGGGGAGGAAAGGAGAAACAGACAAAAGATGTCAAGGTTGTTGAAGCCACTAGTTTCTAGTCCAGTTACAGGGCTATGATTGCCTTGGGGCATTTATATACAGTCTTAGTGGCAAAAACCTCTCTCTGGCATTCCCTTCTCCATTCACCTACCTGTCCTTTCTTCCTAGTTTTGATTCCTCCATCTTCCGAGACCTGGTGAGTATGCATTTTCCTCCAGTCTCCCCAGAGCCTGCTGCTTTGCAGAGTCAGACCTAGATAATTGCTATAAGTCTACGTTCACTTCTGTGAAAGGAGATTTTCATCCTTACTGAGCTGTCTCCATTAGCCATCTCGTCACCTGCCTGGCACAAAGTAGTGCCTGTCGGATGGTAAACGAGAAGGATGGAAGGAACTTGGTTTATTTGTGTTTAAGCCGCAGAAGGCACGGTTTTGTTTTTTTTTTTATAATGTTCACCAGCTTTAAGATGAGAGCTTGAAAAACACCATTAAAATGAAGAATGGTTGCAAGGTAATAAAGAAACAATTTTCTCGCTTTAAGGACTTGAACTAAAAGCTAAATGACTGTAGTGGTTCAGATTGTAAAAGCAGTGGGAAATTTAATGAACACTGACCCTACAGGAAAGTCAATCTGTCTGTTAATGTTCAGTTATGTTATTTCTTCCAAAAAGCAATAAACTTCTATTATCTAATCTGCTAGTTATAGAACCTGGGGTCAGACACCCGTTGGGCTTAATTCTGCCAGTTTGTCCCAGATGAAATGACTGACCTTTTTGGTATATCGGGTAAGCATCCCAAGCAAGAAATAATGTCTCAGGAAAACAATATGCAGGTACTCAGGAAGTGGTTATGGTTGTGGACAAATTGTCATAAACTTGACTGTGGAAGCTCTAAATGGTCTGCAAATTCCCCTAATATTAAGCACATTCAGCCAATTCTATTGCTTGAATAGGGCAAAATATAAAGAACAGAACTAGGATGGATTAATAGTGGGTCGTGCCCCAGTCCTGTAACAAGTCATTCAGCAAGGTGCTGCACAATATTTATTGCAAATCTCATAGTGAAAGTGGCAATCAAATAAGACATAAACATATGAATCTCTCTGCTTATGTTAAACTGTTAAGAAAATTTATTTACTTAACTAGGTGGTAGGAAAAATGTGTGCAAAAGGGCACCTTGACAGCTAGCTGATTTAAAGCTGAAATAATTCAGCTGAAAGTAGTATATCCCTTTTCCAGGCTGCAATGTAAGAAACCTTTGTAAAGCAAGAAAGCTGCCTGCTTTTGCAGAGCACCCTCTGCATGTGATGCTGTGTGGCATGTGGGCCTGGAAGGGGCTGGAAAAGTCTGTTGCTATTTCTGCCACGTGGCAGAGCCACCCCTGGCAAATGGCTGTCAGAGATCATGGTAAGACCTCCAGCTGTAGGCAGCAGTCCTGCTGGCATTCTGCCTGAGCCTCTTCTGCTGCACTGTAAACCCCTTCTTGTGCAATCTCCAGTGGATGTTAAGAATTGTTTGCCATCGCCTCCTAAATTTCAGAAGATCACTATCATGTGATCAGTCGTCTTTTCTCCACATTGTAATAGTCTGTTTTCTACCTCTTTGGCCACTCTCATCACTCTCTGATGATGGACTTTTTCCAATTTGTCCACATCTTCAGGGAGACAAAGTGCCCAAAGCTGGACGAGCCGAGCAGACTGGAAGTGTTAGGACCAGTGTTGCTCCTGTCTTACAGCTAATCCTCCTGCTTATTCACATGGCAGCTCTCAGGTCTGTTCCTGTAGAGCTGATGACTACTGGGTCCTCCCATCCTGGATTTGAAGGTTTTTTTCAGTCCCTGTCCATGAATGACTCAGCATGTGTTTCATAAAATTTTCAGGACTAGTTTTCTCCTTGCTGAAGCCAGAGCTACCTGCAAAGATCAGGCATGAATTGAGCGTGATCACCTGAATGCTTGCTCTCATGTTGAAATTCATGCCTCCTACCTACCTGTCTCCCAAAGACTTGCATGCGTTTGCCATTGACAGCTAAAAGCACAGGTAAATATTTGAATGGGAGTTACAAACACATTCTTTTGCCTTGGTGTCATTTTTCTGATTCGGTAGTTGATTGTTCCATTTTTTTTTCATTTGTATATGTCTTTCCATTTTTGACAAATGAGTGATTACTGCTCCTAAGCTTTAGCCTAGCAAGCAGATGCAGTGACACACAAGAAGGAACACAGGGAACAAACTAGAAAAGCATCAGGTTTGAGCACTGAGCCAAAGGTGCACCATGCCTCTTGACAAATTCACAACCGTGGGTAGTCTCTAGCCTTTAAATGAGTTTTAATCTGTGGCCTCATTGGAACAAGTCTCACCAGATTGTGGCCAAATTAAGTAACAGCCAGAACAGGCATACAATGGGGCTATTCATATCCAGGGCCTACCCTATGAAGTTATTTATTTAGGCCAAAATTTTTGTTTGGCTTGATTTTAATCTTATGTACTACTTAAATTAGAATCTGATTGTATCTGGTGATGTTTTGGGTGGCTTTGCATAGCAGCTTGTCCTGCAGGAATGGGACATGGGGGCGTGGGATGTGGCTTCGGAGGTGGCTGAGCTGACAGCACTCACCAGGCCTCACCTCTCTAGGTTTTTTCTGGTTAACTCGTGAGGATTATCCAGAGACCAACCTCTATACACGCACATACGTCACAGTGCACAAATGTATGAATTCGCTGCATACTGAATGTGATGCTAAATCTGTGTTTTCTTCTTTATGATGCTTTAACAAAAATAGCGTAGCTCTATTTACATATACATCTCAGATGTCAAGTCTATTCAAGTTTATTTTCCCTTTAAAGCCTATTGCAATTTAGGGTCAAATATATCTAACACAGCTAGAACTTCACGTTTAACAAGTTATAGGGCTTTCTACGGTTTCCTTCATTTTTCCCCCTTTTTTTCTTGCTGGCTGGCAATTGGTTCTGTGGGCTGAAAAACAGCTTTCCCAGAACAGCAGTGTCCTCTTCCATTAAGCAAATCTTGTTGATGTAAAGGAAATTTTCCAGCTGGCAGTTAGCTATAGCTAGCACTCAGCAAAATGGTGGTAAAATGCAGTCTGGAGAAAGCTGTTGTCTTTGTGAAAATGAAAGATCCCGCAGAGGGGCCCTGTCCCAGGTGCTGAGCAGGACTGGGATGGGATGGTGGCTGGGGGCCACACAGACCTGAGGACTACAGGGCACATCCAGAGGGAACAGCAAACCCTTTGCTTGCCATCACTTCCACATCTGATCACAGACGTCAGTGGCACACCTCACAGAGCAGTGACCACGCAGTGCATGTGCCCACTGAGGTGCATGCAGGGCACCACGTGCCATGTGTCTGAGCAATGACTGTGAGAATGACTAATTCAATTAGCTGCTTCCTCCATTTCACAGAACTGCCCTATCCTTTATAGCAGTTAACTATCATGACACAGTCACATCTATGCCACGCTAAAATTGTTGACCTATCTGTGGCCGTGAGAGGCGAGCTGCACCCAGTCCCTGTCACTGCCTGCTGGGCTGCCCTGGGTGTCTGTAGCATCTTTCCTGCAGTCGTGCCCTTATCGCATGCCGGGTGCTCCTTATCTCACCTCACTTGTTTATTCTTTTTAAGCTGTTGCATGTAAGAATGTGTTTCCTTCCCTCCAAGAGCATTAGACAAAGCAGTTGTGATGTGTTCTGTCTCTTGTTTACCTGTCAGGATCTGGTTAACGATGCTGTGTTCTCCTTCCTAATTGCAGGTGACACTGCAAATCAGTAGCGAGGCCTGGAGCTGATGAGGAGCTTCTGTATAAGGCAAAGCTGAGACCAATCACTCACACAGAACTGAATCGCTTAGAAGAAAAATATTTCAGCTGCATCTGATAAGACAGTTGCGAAATATGCATGGCCTTTTGGAGTGTAAGACAGAATATGAAATACGTAGAGAAAACATTTCTGGATGGCATTTACAAAGATGTTTAGCATATGGTTAGCAGCTTCCAGTCAAGCGGAAGATAAACCTTTTGTAGGCTGTAGTAGGAGCCATGGTTTCCTTTCAGGGGCACGTTTGGAAAGCACATTCAGGTCAACCAGGTTAGGAGGTAGTACAGACATTTGTCAGCTGCACAAAAGGGATCACAGACCTGAGGGCAAGGTACAAACTAAGATATTTAATTGCAGGAGGGTCTGTGCAAGTGAGGATGTGAGGCTAGAGAGTTTTACTCTTATGATTAACCTTCTTTAAATTGCTGATAAGTGAATTGCTTGCCGAGGGTGTGTTGTGGCACTGAGCCTCCAGTTTCCTTGTCTTTTACAGTCTCTGAGCTTGAGGGAAAAAAAGAAAAAAGAATTTTCTTCTGATGTTTAGTCGTTCTAGGCTGGATAGCAACAGAGGGTCACGTTAGGCTCCATAAGATGAAAGAAATGTAATGCATACTGATTATATGTTACTGCTATGAGCAAAACAGCAACACTTTAAAAGAGAAAATGCTCTTTCTATAAATACCATGCATATATTGTAGAACAAAATTCCCAGTTCAAGAGCCTGATTCTTTTTTAACGTTTTCTGGAAGGAATGGAAGTGCAATGGGTGTTGCCATATTGCCCTCTCGTGGGGTGAGCCTGTAAATAGCAGCCAAGCACGCCAGGCTGCCGGCTCTCCTTGCTCAGTGCCACTGGGGTTTTCCCTGGCCTGGGGTGCCCGGGGGTGCTCCACCTTTGGACACGGTGTTTGGTGACCTCCCTGTTGGGAAATAATTAGTCAAAGAAGCCCACAGTGTAAACGTTTTCTTCTTAGTCTGTTTCTGCACTTCGATGGAACACAGCTTTGCGATTGGTTCCTTATCAGAATTGCAAAGACCAGCCCAGAGCGTCAAAACAATAAGTGGCCCAAATATGATAAAACTCCTCCACTGAACTCTTCTTCCGTGAGACTTTACTCAGCAAACATCAATTAAAAAGCAGGAGGCTGAACCCCGGTGTTTCTTTGCGTTATAGTGCATACCTTGAAGTAGATGTCAGAAGTGAAGATAACGCACTATGAATGGGAGTCCATAGGCAGATTCATTTTGCTGTGCTGTGAATGATGCCATCTATCACACAGATTGCTACAACTGCCTCCCACGTTGTTATACCTCATCTCTATTCTGTGCTGTTCTTGAGGGATTTTAAAGCAGCATTCTCCTGTCTAGCCGAGGTGCGTTTTTCACATGCACTGAGAGTTGTCTGAGTGCTTCACGGGCTCTGAAATATTTATTGTCTCCCTTCTCCTGTAAGGCAGGGAAACTCTCCATGTGCAGATGACAGAGGGAGGCACACAGACTAATTCTTGGATCCAAAAAGAGACTTACGCATATAAAGTGGTGCTTGGGCAGAATTTGAGAGTCTCCGCCCAAAAGGTACACTGTCAAAAGCCCCATTCAAAGGCTAGAGATGTCTGTGTGGGAAGCTGCACAGCCTGAGGGAGAGGAAGAGTAACAGCAGTTCAAATTCTTGTTACAAGCCATTTATTGCTGCTTATGAAGCAGAAGCTCCTGAATAAAACTGCCTTCAGAGCAGACTTTGCGTGCAGCCTGCTAGCTGCCTCACTGGGGAGGAGGAGGAAGCACAGCTTGGGGAGCTCCCAGAGGGGAAGGAATCAAGACATGATCTTGTCCCACCCTGCTGTGCCTAGCAGAGGGAAACATGGCCCTGCTGGTTTGATGCATGAAACATCTACAAGCCCAGAGAAAAAACTTCCATGGGAGCCTGCTGCGGGGTCAACAGGCATGCTGTACATGGCTGTGGCTTTGCTGAGCTGACCAGGCAGGGGTATGTTTAGTGTGGGGCTGTCTGGGGACCTACCTGCTGCGTGCATTCAGAATTCATTTCACTAGCCTGAACTACTACAACTCAATTAACAGTGATTCTATCCCATAGCATGGTGGGACACATCTCCAGAGAACACAACAGCTGATTCTTAGGCACTTCTAACCCCCAGAAAAATTGAGTCCTCAGCTCTCTGAGCTTAGAAGTATGTCCTAAACTTCAGTCAGAGCATGTTTGGGGTGGGAATTCTCTCCATAACTCTAGAAGCTGGGCCGCTGGACATCTGAGATTGGAAGAACCACGGCTCCAGCAGATGCAGCCATGACCTGGAGCTCGGAGGGCAGTACACAGCCTGAGATGAGGAGCCTGGCTCCTATTCCAGAGCACTTTTTCTTATGAGCACTGTTTCAATTTTCTTAGCAGTCGTGGAACAATAGAACTCCCCTCTCCAAGCTAAATGCCTAATCCCAAGCCTATCGATCCACTCAAATATTCTCATTGGAAAAGATTGTTCATGTTGGTTCTTAACAGCTCTTAAAGGTGTGCAAATATCTTGTAGACATAGAAATTAGGAGACTAGTCTGCCTCATTTCCCTTGTACAGTGTGTGGAAAGCAGAGCTCACCCAGAAGCTTTCCAAAACTGGAACTAAAGGTCAGGGGTGGTTGCAAAATGATCTGTGGTGAGTTATGTCAAAATTCAGTGCAACATCTGGATTTTCTGGTTTGGCCTCTGAAGGACTCTCTCCGCACCAACTATAAGTGCAGGCACATGTGAGACTAGGCACGTCGTTCCATTAAGTACCGTGAGTATCTCCTATATGTGACTGTGTGATGATGAATAGCATGAGCACTTCTTGATAATGCAGCACAGCAATAAAGAAAAAAAATGTTACATTAGAAAACAAACCCTATTTTTCTGTAGAATGCCGATTTCTCCTTTTGAACTGTCATCCAGAACTGACTTGGAAGTTGATTCAAAGCCCATCCAGAGAGGGTCATGTCTTAATAACTACACGTCTTTAAGCAGATGTTTAAGGATATCTCTCCTCAGCAAAGCACAAAAATGTATGCCTACATCCCACTGAAGGCCCATTTCCTTCATAAGTGTGCCGTTGAACTGAGATTTTGAAATACGTCATCACCTTCCTTAGAAATCTTCTCTCACTTTGGAGCTCTACTCTATCAGAAAGAAAAGCCATATGGAACTAATCATGCACATTTTGTCTGGCAGATAGGCATTATAGCAGATTGTGTTTTCCTTTCAAGTGATTGTCCATATGAGCATGCAAACTGTGGTGTGCATATATCCCAACATGCAAGACAAGATTTTTAGTTCTAACAACATCCACACTGATGTAGATCCTCCTTAGTTTGGTAATAACCATAAGAGATGAGCACACCCATCACTGCCTATCTATCTACCAGCCAAATATGACTTTCTTTTTTTTCTTTTTGCAAGCTGCCCTCGCACAGACTTTACTCTTTTTGAGGCTGTTTTCGTTCTTATTATATTTCACATATCACTTGAATTTATTTCCTTGTCTGTTGGCTCCTCAGGAACATAGAATTCAGATTACAAATCCCACATGTGGCTCTGAAGCACTGTCTGGTGACAAACTTGGATGCATGCCTCAAGGCAAACTCTTTCCCAGAGCCTGGACAATACGGACTGTACTTCTAATTGCTTCTTTGCCTTGGCTGGCATGGGTTTCCTTGCAGGTTCATCCAAAGGTACATAGTTACGCAGGTTCCTTGGCTCTTATGAGATGAGATTGTAGGTCCCCTTGGATTGCCCTGTGCTAGGACTCAAGCTTAATATAACATTCACTTGTACATGTTTATGCTATTTTTAGTGGATCAATCAGTTAATACTTAAAAAGTAAAAAGACTTCTTAATCCAGAAGAATTTGTGCCAAAATATGAGCTTGAGATATCAGCACCTAAAGTTGGCTTTCTTTGAAATTCACCTTATAAAATTCTCCTGGACTTGTAGGTGGCAGCAAGAGCCTTGGAAATGCCTCAGCTGTCCAATAATGTTTATAAGGGAAGACTGGAGATAAATTATATACTAAGCAAAAGATTGCCTAGAAAGCATGTTTTTATTTAGAATCCCCAGGTATTCAGTTCTTTTCACCCCTTACCATATATATCTCTTCTTTCTCTAAATAACAGCAGTTGCTGATGATCTGTCTCATAGAGCTCTTAATCCTTTCCTGATTCAAGCTGTTGCCTTCATGAGTGTTTTAAGAGTGGCATTTGATACCATGGTCACAGCCATTCAATTATTTGGCTCTTCAGCCAACAAAATGTACACCTAGGGACTGCCAAGGGAAAAGCACCAGGCAGTGGAGTATCTGGAGCTCCTGAATCTAGGTTCCTGGAGATCTTTGGCCCCAGAGCAGATGGGACTCTGAGGAGTTCAGAAAGTTAAAGACTCCCATTTAATCTCTAGGAATTTCTAGAACCACTAAACGTAAGCAACAGCACGCACAATGTTTATCTGTTGGTGTGGTACTTACAGACAGTCTGTCTCAGTAAAAACAGTTCAAGACAGTATCTTCACAGTTTCGTTTCTGTGATCTGGGACAACCCATGATCAGTTTTCTTAGACTTGAGAAGGTAGCAAATGACAGATCTCTGCTCTTCAGTCAGTCTGCCTCTAGGTAATGATAATACCTGCTAGATGCCTTCCCTCCTGTTCTTCCCAAAGCTCTGAGGAAGACAAGATGTCTTGTCTCATTTGCAGTTGTGTGGCTGAGGTTATTTCATTTTCATGTCCTATTCTTTCTGGTTTCCCAATCAGCAGTCCCAAACATCCACTAAAAGAATTTGGGAAAGGGTGTCCTGATCTAAACCATAAGTCCCTGCCCTTCACGTCATTGTGTATGGAAAACTCTTAGGGTGAGAGTACAACTGATCTTGCTTCAAATGAAACCTCTGTGTGAAGAGCACAAAGGAGTCTACCCAATCTGAATGAAGGGTGGTCTGGGTTGTTCAGACTGTGTATAAATGTGCCTGTGGAACATAAGGTGCATTTATGCCTTTTTTTAAAGCATAGTCATAGAGTATTTATTGAAACTGAAGAACATAAAGCTTTCCATTAGTTTGTTGAAAGTGCATCCGATTGCTGTAGCCCCTTATCCTTTCCCACAGATACACACTTTGTTTTCTCCTCCCAACAGTTGCACAGTTCTGAATTTCATTGCACTGATACTACTACAAACACATGTTCAATATGGAGAGGTAAAGCTGAGGAACTTAAATTTTCTGCATGGGAGATGGATGTGAAGAGAGAAGGTAAGAATTTATGGCAGGATGAAAATTTGAAATATTTTTCTCAAGATTATCGTTTGGGCTAGACAGATGATTGCAGTGTCACATGGGCTTCCAGCAGTGAGGCAGAGAAGTTAATTTTTTCAATTAGAGATTTAGTTCAGCATTGGGCTGTACTTGTGAGTGAGTATATCACTATTTCTTTAATACATATGTAAGAGAATGAAAAGGATATATTACCAGCATCATAAACTGTCACATTTTACAGACCTAGCTGGAACTGAGTGATTATGTCATGGATTAAAAAGGCAGTTTGGCTTCATGTGGCACTCTTCACAGGGTAGGGAATTTGGAGCTGGCCTCAATTTGAACTCTAGGGTTCATGGTGAATGAGAAGGAACTGAAGGAAGTAGATGAGTGCGCTTACTTTTGTGATGCAATACTTGGTCTTGGAACCTCTCTCACTGAAGCTATCATTTTAAAATAAAATACTCACAAACTAATGGACACAATGACTCAAACTCATTTGTTCTGTCAGCAGATTGTTGCACCAGCAACCATCCTATAGGTACGCTTAATCTGTTTTTTTTTGCCAGTGACAGAGTTGTGTGATTTTACTTCACTAGGAATACACCATAGTGATGCTTGTGCTTGATTCAGAAGTTATACAATCTAGGTGAGGAGAAAAACATCCTTTGAGAGAGAACAACTATTGATCTAGGGCTGTCTCAGTTCTATTAATCAAGTTATGAATAGTGTCTAAAAGCAAATCACATCTCATTCATCAGTGGCATAAGATACTGGAGAGATTGGGTTGATTTGCAGTATTTTCATTGTTTCACCACTTCATTGAGAAAGCAATCATTTGAAAAACAAGAGTGGTTAGAACCTCAACTAGCATTTGATCAAAAGAGAATATGAATATAGCAAAGGTTTTCTTTCCTTTTTCAGGGGGTCCTGTTATGTGTCTTAAATGCTGTTTGATTTGATTGTTCTTGACACCTTTCCTCATACAATGCAGAATTCTCCATCTGGAAGAGATATTAACTCATCTTCCTTATATACAATAAAAAGAACAATGATGGTTGCTTTTATCCCTCTGAGCAGAAAAACGATGTTGTGTTCTCCAAAGATATGAAGAAAACAATGTCTAAAGGAATTATTCTGGAGTCATTAAATAATTATAGGAGATGGGTCAATTATTTTTTGTCTTGGTTCTTATGTCTATGGTTATTCAGAACAGCAGTAATTTTCAAAGGTCAGCGTGCATATGCATGCATGTGTGTTTGACAAACATGACATAAAATTTTATTTATAGTACTGATTCTAAATCTTTGCATCTCTTTCAATAAACATGTAAAAGGTGATTTAAATATAGGTATGACATATTCTTTGTTTGCTTCACTCATTACTCAATGAGGTTACGAAGGTTAAAGAGAATAAATGTGTAACTGAAAATAGCAGATTTATTTATTGTACTTTAAAAAGTTTAATACCAAGATCCACAGGCTTGCACACAAGTCCTAGTTTAAATTATAAAAAAACAACATTTCACATTTATATGCCTCAATAATGTTTTACTTCTCATTTACAGATATCATTGTTCTTTATCGTGGGAAATTAAAACATAATAAAATCACAGCAACATTAAAAAAATAGTTTTAACCTGAGCAGCTCTTCTCTTTATGATGGAAAACACGTACCACTCTCCCTACTTTATATCTGAGAAATTGCCACAGATACTGAAGGCACACAGTAGATCATTAGCTAAGGCAAGAACTGAGATGAGTTTCTTTGATTTGTGAATGTGTCCTCTCCACCTGATTAGGTAATTTTTATTGCAGAAGCAAATATTCAATCTTTATTATGTGCACTGCAGTACAATCTAGCAAGCTACAAGCGTGGATCTGAAACCCACAGTTTTGTCTGCAAACTCAAACCAAAAATACAGCGTAGTGGGGAAAAAGATGGATGAAAGAGCAGTGCACCTCAGCGCATTTTTATCAAGGGTCTATTTCTCTGTGTTTCCACATATCCTGGCCACTACCACAGCCATGAATCTGACAGCTTTTACATCTTCTTTCCTCTCTTCGGAAAACTGGTGGTGAAACAAGATTTCTGAAGTAAGTGGCGGTCAGTTAATACCCAATGTGCACACAGGTGCTGATTTCACAAAACAAAAGTCAGCAATAAGTGGAAAGGTAAATAACACTCAATTATAGCATGAAGGCTAAAATCTTTTTGTAATGTGACATTTAAAGAGAACAGTCAAATGTTACTTAAAAGAGCCAAGAAGTGTTTGTTAGCTAGTAGTCCTCGGGGGGCTGTATTCAACAGGGTCTATGAGATGCTTTTAATGTATAGAGTATATACAGTTCTGATAATTTTTGCAAGTTTTTGTTGTGTCTCTGGTAGATAACAGAGCATTATCACCATGGCCAGCCTTATCTGCCAGGACCAGCACCTTTCGTTGTGAATACTAAATCTGAGTTATTCTTAGTGATAAGCACTGTAGTTACCTTTGGTAGTGCATATCATTACACCTTAGGAATGATCACAGCTCAGAAGAGAAGAGTGAGGGGAAGCAGCACTGCAAAAAGAGCAGCTCCAAGGGAAGGAAAGGGAAAGATCATCACAGGAGCCCAGGAGGACTGAAGTCTTGCGAGCAGAAGGGCAGTGTGTGACCCCAACCACAGACTGAGAGGCAGCACTACAAACAGACAGCAGAAGGGGTCATTTATAGCCTTTTTTTTCCCCCCTGATTTTAGATACATACACATGAAGAAATCTGGAAAGCCACTGGACATGTCAAGGTGAGCCTCAAGTGAAGATTCACCTTGAGTCTCATTATGACATTCGGCTGCTGCCAAGTGGACAGCTGATCTCAGAACAAATCTGACTACAGTAAGTAGGCCTGATGGATTTCTGCTGAGTTGCTCAATTTCTAATTGTGAGTGCAAAAAAAAATACGGTGCCTGAAGTATTGCTTACACAAAATGTTTCCAACAATTAAAAAGTAGCAAATGAGAGAAAAAAAAAAAGGGGGAGGGAGGGTGGAAATAACTGTTATCTAGGTCCATGACACAAATATCACTGTAAACTTAGGAATGGCTTTAATTTTTCAGTCCACTAATGCTTTGTGCTTGCATTGAGGCATAAAGCCAAGGATGTACTTTCAAATATATATGCTATAACAGTTTTACATAGTAAAAGAGCCCCATCTATATAAATACTAATAGGAATAAAATACCATGCTAATCAAAGATTATTAGCTTTTTGTAATCTTTTACAGTAAATTCTCACTTATCAAGGTATCACTTAGACATACATCTGCATGGGTGTCAGCTCTGAAGAACAGCAGATTCTTTACCTGTGCTCTGTCAAACAGTCAACCTGCTCCCCTGCACAGGGTCAGTTCACCTCTCTGCTCACCCTGCAAGGGCTGGGAGCGAGACCAAGACACATTGGGTTTCACTTTCCCAAAGCAGGGTAATGAAAGACAGGCCTGAGAGGCAGCCTGTGTTCCTAGCCCTTCACAGTAATGGAAGTAGCCTGGCCTAGATGCTCTTGAGTGAATAGAAATCATAGAATCATAGAACGGCCTGGGTTCAAAAGGACCTCAAAGATTATCTAGTTTCAACCCCCCTGCCATGGGCAGGGTCTCCAACCACTAGACCAGGCTGCCCAGAGCCACATCCAGCCTGGCCTTGAATGCCTCCAGGGACGGGGCATCCACAACTTCCCTGGGCAACCTGTGCCAGTGCGTTACCACCCTCTGAGAGAAAAACTTCCTCCTAATATCTAACCTAAGCCTCCTCTGTCTTAGTTTAAAACCATTCCCCCTTGTTCTATCACTATCCACCCACGTAAACAGTCGTACCCCTTCCTGTTTATATGCTCCCTTCTGAAGTACTGGAAGGCCACAATGAGGTCTCCCCGGAGCCTTCTCTTCTCCAAGCTAAACAAGCCCAGTTCCCTCAACCTTTCTTCATAGGAGAGGTGCTTCAGCCCTCTGATCATCTTCGTGGCCCTTCTCTGGCCCTGTTCCAAGAGCTCCATGTCTTTCTTGTGCTGAGGGCCCCAGGCCTGGATGCGGTACTCCAGATGGAGCCTCACAGGAGCTGAGTAGAGTGGGACAATCACCTCCCTCTCCCTGAAAGATGCATTAAGGGGAATTTATAAATAAGGGAAATATGATACAAAATGCATTCTTTACACATGGGACAGCTGACATTTCCATGCAGTGCCCAGTGCCAGGCAGCACCCTCTAAAGGGCAGCACACAGCTATTGCTGCCGGGTGTGGCTGCGGATGCTTTGTCTCATTCATTCAGCACTATCTCAGGGTAAAAATGCAGCAGTGTGGAATAAATGAAATGCATTTTCATTTCTGTCTCCATTAAACATAGCAAATTTCAAGACAAGCTGAATCTGGATGTAGAATCTAGAGCATTTAACATGTCAGCCATTAAACAAAATACAACATGCTTCTTTAATGCTAAGAGACAGTCACTGCCATATAACATCATTGTTGTTTTAATTCAAGTACCTCAAATGGAAGAAAAACAGGGAACCTGTAAAAATCATAAGAACTTTCTTGTGTATGCAGATGTTGCAGAGAAGCATAAAATACAATAGAGGCAGACAATCTCTTTCTCCCTTCTGCTTTTCTCACCTGACCTCGCCTCACCTCTCCTGTCTGGATTCCTTACCTTACCAAGGTTAGTGGCACACCTATAGTATCACTTCCCACTCTGTAATAGTCATAATACCAGCCCTGCAAGTCCGTGAGGCCAACGTTATAAATACTCCAATTCATAATCTTCAACAAAGTCGGATTTTTATAGGACAGGGGAATTTTCAGTCTATCACTTACGTAACTATGTTTGAGGTCTGCTGAGGAATGAATTGTCGACAGAAGGCAGCTGAGCCCTGCTCCGCGGGTGTGTGACTGTGCATGGCACGGCAGTACAGGGATGTCTCACCAGATGTCTCCCTTGTACCAAATTCTTAGGTGCAAAGTTTCTTACTGTAAAGCCCAGTTAGAAAATCTTCATAATTTCCATTTAAAAGATTCTATATATGACTATATAAATTTTGCTGCACAGTGATTTGCTGGATACAGAAGACTGATTTAAAGTAGTTTCCTCATTCCAAACTATAATATGCTACTTAAAAGTGCATCATTTGCTGATTAGACACATCAGTTTGGTTAGCTGCAGTGCCAAAAGCTTCAAATTTGATTGCATTCATTTTAATCACATAACTCATTTTCGGTAACAAAGAGTTGTTTATTCTAAATGCATTTATGCATTTGAAATAAACTCAGTTATGCTGCATTCTGGAAGCGATATTACTCTTACCAATTCCTAACGTCATTAAAGCTCAACCTATATGGAGGAAAAAGTGGTGGGAGAAGGAAGCATTCTCTGAAATTATTTTAAACAAATGGCCTTAATTTCCAGTCTTGAATTCTGCTTATGCTGCCCTAAGGGACAGGCTCCAAAAACACACGACCTTTGTGCCTCTGAAATGAAAGAGCTGTCAAGTCCCTGCACTGAGACTGACACTAATAGGATGGCTCATCTCACACCTCCCCTGGCTACATCTGCATCCCACTCGCTGGCAGTGCTTGGCCATGCCCTCCCAGAAGCAGCCAGCTGCTCCACCTGCCAGCCCTGCTTCCTCCGGCCCAGCAAACAAGAGAAGAGAAGACGACTCAGTGTGGGAGCTTTATTTCACAGCATGCTTTCCTGGCTGCTGTGCCACCTTCTCTGCCCTGTGATCAGTGCGTGGGACCCTGTGTGGGGAATCTTACTGTCTGGGAGAAGAAAAACTTGGGCTTCCTGGGTCTGCAATGCAAGCACCAAAGAGGGTAAACGCTTAACAAAGTAAGGCTCAGAGTACTTTAGCTGATGGAAAAACCCTCACATCTAGCCACGCACCTTCGTCAGAACGTACCTTCTCTCTGGTAAAAGCCATTTAGAGACGGCTTTTCAGAAATCTTTGTTTTTAGTCAGGTGTTGGAATGGGACCTAGAATGAATAATCTTACTGCCAATACACGTAAATCTCTGTTCCTAACCTATCGCCTGTAGGCCAGAAGGTGAGGAACAGGGATCCAAGGACATAACATGTTGGCAGCAAAATGTAGCCTGAATGCTATGAAGCTCCTTTCACACTCCATTTGCTGCCCGCCAGTGAACAGGGGCTGCCCACGGTCCCCAGGACGTGTGTGCAGGGATATGTGGGTGGGAGAGAAGGAGGTTCATTGCCTTGTTCCAGAAGCTAATGGTCTTCAGTGCTATTTTAGGAAGAATCCGTCAGTGGGCCATAAAATACTTGGAACTTGTCCTCTCTCACTCAGAACCTCCCTCTATGGCAATGGAGGGGAAGAAGCCAGTGGAAAATTCTTGTGCTTGTCAAGTTCATATATATTGTTTTTCCATCTTTTTTAACTGTGCAAGCAGTGAGAAGCAACTGGAGTGACAGCCCAGACTGATCCAGACTGAGATCCTAAAGACATTCTGCAAAAACAGGACTTTGATGTAAAATGGGAGTGCAGGAACTTAACACAAATGGGAGTCAAGCTCATTGACATCAGTGTGATCTACTGATGTAGGGTTCTAATAAGAAGAGCTATTTGACACTTAAATACAACTCTTGAACAAAATAACACATAAACCTAATTGTACAAGGACTGGTCCGAAAGTAATACCTCCTGTTTTATTATTTTTGATATTTGTTTATTGATATTTGTTATATCAGCAGTGGATGTTGGTGATATGGCAGAAGAGGTTGAACCTTCCTGCCAATATCCCATTCCATGTTGCTGCCGTGTGACAGGTGGCAGCAGAGGGGCACTCTGACACAATGATGTGTGACATGGAAGTGCAAATGAAGCAAAGGGGTGCAATTGAATTCCTCTATGCAGAAAAAATAGCACCCATTGACATTCAATTATGCTTGCTAAATGTTGATGGAGACCAAGCAGTGGATGTGAGCACAGCGAAGCGGTGGGTGGTGCGTTTCAGCAGTGGTGACAGTGACAGTGGGTCACCTCCACTGGTGCAGATTGTTAAGAACACAGCATTCAGGCTCCTGTTCATCGCTGGTCAAAATGAATAGCTAATGGTGGTGACTGTGTTGAAATATGCATATACGGAAAAAAATGTGACTATCTACCGCAGCTTGTAGTTCTGAGCTTTCCTATGCTGGAAGGTGAAGTGGTGCTAAAAAGAAGGAACAGTTTGTACACTGGCTAACACTCAGAGATTTAATTTCTCCACAGTAGGTAACCAGCACTGACGTCTGTAAAAGTCACTGTGCATTAAAGAACAAGAATCCAAATGTGGGTCATCCAGAAAGCCTGCCAGCCCGGCCCTGCCAGCAATGGCAGCTGCAACACAAGCACAAAGGCAGAAGTTTTTATTGCAGTGACTTCTGATGATTGAGCCCAGCACTCTTTTCAAAGGAGGGGCTGGCTGCTCACCAAACCTATTTTAATGCTTGATTCCAGAAAGCTGATGGCTTTGAACTTGACACAGGGGAAGAGAGGGCAGGCAGCAAGAGAAGAAGGCAAATGCAGGCAAGTTCATTTAAACCAGTTCTGACTTACGGTTCTTTGGTTTTGCACAAGTGCTGAAGGCAGTGAGGTGAAACAAAACAGGCTGACTTTACCAGCAGCAGTGTGGAAACTGAGGTGTAAAAATAAATGTAACAGACAGAGAAAGGAATGCCTCCATTTTGAAGTGACTCAGAGTCTCACCAGAGCAAAATTTATTTTCAAATTTGCCATGAGCTCATGTACATATAAATAATTTACATTTCTGTATATTCTTTTTCTCGACATTGCCATTTTCATTAAAAAAACTTCAATCATCTGGCTTGCAGACAACTGATAGTAACCGCACTTGTGTGGGAAGGCAGTGGGTTATTTTCTGTCAGTCGCTGATTTCACTTAGTGAAGTAAGTTTAAGAGGCTTGAAATGCCCTTTAAACAGCCTTAACTCTGCACACTTGTGGTGGTCTCACACTGATGGCAGCTGAGGTCCACCCTCCTCAACAGAACAGGTGAAGAAAACGTGATGACAAAAAAGGCTCATGAGTCGAGATGACAAGAGGGAGAACACTCAGCAATTACTGTCATGGGCAAAACAGGCTCAGCGTAAGGGAGATTAATGGTGGTAACAGACAAGAGCAGTGAAGACAAAGGCAAACTAAAAACACCTTCCCCCTCCATCCACCTTCTAACCTCCTGCTCCCAAGCAGTGCAGGGGAACAGGGCATGGGGGCTGTGGTCAGTCTGTAACACTTCATCTCTGCCACCCTTCCATGGTCACTCTGCCCCTGCTCCATGTGGGTCTGTCCCACAGTGCCAGCCCTCCTGAGCTGATCCCACGTGGGCTTCCCACAGGCTGGAGCTCTCCCAGCACTGCCCCAGCACGGCTCCAACATGGGCTCTGCTCACAGAGGCCACCTCTGCAGCCCTCCCCAGCTACCAAAACCTTGGGCCACAGAAGCCCAACACACTACTTCAGAAAAATCTCAACTTACAAAAAATTGCAAGGGGTAAATGCACAATATCCTGTGCTAGGCTAGTATAGGTCTGATCCACTTGAGCACATTTTTTTTTTTAAAAAGAAAGTGAGCAGTACTCCTGACCCAAATGGTTTTCTGAATCAGAGCCCTGTTTTGTAATACCCCATCCAAATCTGTATCTCAGTACCTGAACATTTTGTTTATCTACAAGGAGCCGGAATGTCTGCCTGCATAATTCATGATGCTGTGAATAATTTTTATGTATCTTCCAGCTTTTTTTTTTCAAAAGGCATTTGCTTACTTAAAAGACCAGAAAAAAAACAAAAACGCTTAACGGCATTCTGGAACAATCTTAGACCACAAACTTGCAAACAGTAGTTACTGAGAACAGCGAGGAACTATTCATGTATGTAAGATAAATCCCAGGTGCTGAACATTTGCTGGATCATAGTTTACACATTTGAAGGTGCAAAAATAAAGCAAAAATATTTTTGTTACAAGTCCAGTATCAACAATTCATATTATTTTAATCTATAATTTGAAACTGCTAAAATAGCTTGCTTTTATTAAAAAAAAAAACAACAAAGATTGCAGTGTATTTCACATTTCTGTTACCTCCCCCTGGGATGCTGAAGAAGCAAAACGGCATGAACTCCTATAGATGGATCTTCATCTAGCACAGTCTAGCACAGCTTCTATGATTCCCATCAGACTAACGTAGCAATGAAATAAAGACAGACGGTATACTCATCACACAAGCTGTAAATGCGTGTGAACAGAAATTGATTTTGAAATGTTCTTGGCAGTTTCCCAAGAAAACATTATCACTGTTTCGAGAAAAAGTGTATCATGCATTGCTTCAGGATTCCTAAGAATTAAAAAACTCTGACTTCAGTTTGCAAAATGTTGAAGAGAGAGAAAGAGAATTTTATGGCCTCTCAAAATTTAGTAGAGCAAGAACATCACTGGAGATCTGTGTCCAATTGTGGGCTGCCTAGTAAAAGACAGACATGAAGCTACTAGACAGAGTCTAGTGAAGGAGGACGAAGATGATGAAGTGACTAGAGCAAGGTGTGGAGAAGCTTAGAGAGCCAGGACTACTCAGCCTGGAGAAGAGGAGGCTCACAGATCTCATCAATGTCTATAAAAATCTGTAGGGAGGGTGCAAAGATGATCAAGCCATATTCTTGTCAGCAGTGCTCAGTGCCAGGACAAGAGGCAGTGGGCATGAACTGGAACACAGGAAGCTTCATCTGAGCAGCAGGCAGCACTTCTGTGCTGTGTGGGTGACAGCACTGGCACAGGCTGCCCAGAGAGGCTGCGGGGTCTCCTCCTTGGAGATCTTCAAAAGCCGCCTGGGCATGGTCCTGGGCACGCTGATCTCGGTGTCTCTGCTGGAACAGAGGCTGGGCCAAAAGGACCCAGTGCATTTTTCCCACCCCACTGACTCAAAATATGAGAATCGTATTTTGAAATGTGTCCATCTGGAAAATTTCAGGAGTGACTGTAATTTTCTTGAATATCAGCCTATTTTCAACATCTTAAAGCCTTCTATTCTATTATTTGAGTGGACAATGACCATACATGCTAAGTCAGGTTATTTTATGTTCTTCTAAGTCTGCAATTGTAAAGGATAATTCATCAGGATCCCGTGGAGATAAGTCAGTATTTTGCTAACTCATGAGAGCATCTAGAACAGACTGCTCCCACTTAGACAAAGTTATACCTATGCAATTGTGTGTGACTCCATGTTCCCTAACCTAGGCTTCTTCAGTCCTTTGGGTCTGCTGAAAATAGCTGGGATAGAAAGGGCTTAGAAGAAGAATCTTATTACAGTTTTCATTTTTGCAAACACAGCTTTGTCGCAATTCTTTGACAGTTTGACAAAAAGAAAAGCCTGAAATTTCAACAATGTTTTATTATCCATTGCTTGTGGCCATGCCTGGTCCTGGGGCTGCAAAGAGTCTGGTCACTGTCCCCAGCTTTCTTCATCACCTGCAGCTGCTGTGAGCTGCAGCTGTGGGTGAGGTCCTTGGCATGGCAAGCACATTTCCATCATGACAATTACCAAGATAACGTAGCACAAAGGCAATAGCACAATGTACAGAGAAGAAAATTCAAGTGAAATATCACAGATGAAAATGCAAGCTGTTTTTAGGTAAAAACATCACTTGATTTCAGATACTGATTTTATTCCTGTACTTTGAAATGGTTCCAAATTCCAGACCTGACAAAAATGTTACAAGTAAAATCCTTGATCTGACATTAACATCATTCGTAGTGTACAGGCACTTAAGGAAATTTCAAATTGACAATGTATGTTGCACTGACAGACTAATTATTAATACAGAACTAACTATTTCATTTTAATATCAATAATGGAGAACACAGCAGGATTTTTTGCTTCGTTATTGTGTTAGGCAATGCTGGAACCACGCAGAGAGCTGCAAATTAACTACTGTTCTCTAAGCATATAAAAGTACTCTTGGTTCATTAGAAATCACCTTGAACATACAGAATTGGACATAATCTGCTTGGCAAAGAAACTGAAGATTGTGACAGACATATCTGCAGGAAAACCTCCACCATCCTGCCCATTTCAGTAGGTTCAAGCTGAGGGAAGGAACTCTAGGAACAGCCATACCAGTGGGTGACTCGAGGTAGGGCCCATGTGTGCTGTTTTGGAAGACAGATTTTTGCCAGAAAAAAGCCAAAACCTGGAATGTCAAAATTCCTGCTCTGCAGAGAGATTTGGCATTTGTCAGCAACGGTGTGGTGGTGATTCACCTGCCTACAAGCATGCAGATAAGAATACGTAGAGGTACTGAAGGTGATGTAATATTTTTCCCTAATGAAAAATGAGAGGCTTCGTTAACAGCTGCTGTGCTTTATCTATACTGATACTCTTGCTAAAATAAGCCGATCTTCACAACTGACCCTCTAGCGGTGTTTTCTTGCCTCCGAAGGAAGCAAGGCACACATGGTCATGTATGACTGTCCATCCACCTATTTATCGTTCCACACATAACCCCATGATTTTGCATCTGTTTGCCAATTTCAACCAAATTCAGTAATAAAGACAGAGCCTCAAAGAAATTAAATTTCTACTCAATTCCTAAGCTTCATGAAGCTGAGCCATGGACAGGCCTGGGAGAAAGATGGCCATTATGGAAAATAGAAAACAAATCAGTAAGACATCCGATCTTATTAGTTTCACTGTTCAAGGAGCAGCTCGTTTAACAAAAAATCACATGCAAGTCTCAGAAGGAAGGTCTGCTTCATGAAAGCACAAGAGCAGTGCAAGTAAACCTACTGGAATTCAAATGATGTATGATAATTTAAATATTTAACACAATATTTAACATAATCTCTGTGAAATAACATTTTATCTTCTTTCTGATAGGTAATTTTCCTTGTGATGAAATGGCAATACAAGCAGTAAAACTTACATCACTTCTGTCATGCAGAAATTGTGTTTGTATTATCAACCATGCACAAGCAACAGAATAAAAGGCTGACTTAGGAAAAAAGCTTCTGCTGTGCAGTGCCAAGAAGTATTTCATTTTCCAAATAGGTCTACTCATCACTGTCAAATGATTGTCAGGGAACAAAAATTCAAAAGCTTTTGTGCAATTTGTGAGCAGAGCCCATATAGTACAGGTTAGGACAATCCGAGAAATGAAAAAACACTTACAGTAAGAAAGCACAAGAATAAATCTCTGAGCAACCAGAGACTGGCAGGAGAAGAAGGTGAATGACAGTGCTATGAAGCCCCTGGGACTGCCCCTGCTGTGTGTATCCTGGTCAGACTTGTCTGTATTTTGGCTGCTAGCATGGTGTATGCAGCACACAGTGGTATGTTACTCTCCAAGAACCCATGTCAGCAAAGGTAGACAAAGGGCACAGGGAGAAAATGGGCACTTGATGGTTGGACTTGATGATCTTAGAGGTCTTTTCCAACCTTAATGGTTCTATAATTCTAGTGCAGACATGAAACAACTCTGCCTAATTCAATCCCTTCTGCCAATTGCCCAAGTGCCAGCTGCCTATCAGCCAAGAACTGATTACAGAGCAGGGAGTGTTTGTCCTGTAAACCCCAGAGGCACTCATTTAGGAGTGTGGGTTTCCAGAACAAAGCCTGGGCAGGCAGGGAGAGGACATAGCTGCAAACCTTACCTGCAGAGCTCTCCTGAGAGGGAATGGCAACACTGGGCAGTAGTGGGTACTGATGGCTGATTTCAATACGAAGAGTGGGAACTACCCTTGAATTCAACAGGCAGTGCACACAGATCAGTCTAGACAGCCTCTAGGACAACTCTAAATGCACATCTGATACTGAAGCTCAGCCTGGGTGTGAGCCCAATGTTTCACCCTTGGCTTAGAAGAGATTTGGAATACAATGCAGGAACAGAACTGCCACCATGTGGGTACCCAAAACCCCATGTGTTTGACAAGCCTATGTACTCTGCTAGGACAGAATTTCTAGAATGGAAGCAACAGCTTTGAGGATTCAGCTCCCCTCTCCATTACTTATATCCCCCACACCTGTCTCATGCCCTTTTCTTTCTACAATCTGCAACTTGTCTCCAACTCCTTGGCTTCCTGGATCAAGAAGCACAGTGTGCCTAGGAAGCATAAACCAGTGTAGAATGGCAAAAGGGGGGGGAATTCACATTTTTCTCAACCTGAAACCACACACTATAGGCCCACAATTCCTCTGGAACACTAGAGGAGGGCAATCTAAGATATGATGAGAGAAAAAAAATGAGCAAAAAAAGGTACAGCAGAAACTGTCATCCTCATTTCTCACTGCCTGCTGCATGACATCTGCTTGCCCTGCAGTAGCTGAGCACTCTTTACTTTATCAAAAGACTCTTGAGAGCATTTCTGTTCCTTTTCTACATGCGATCGCAGACACCTTTCTAAAAAATAGTGCAGCAGTTTTATTTGACCCTCTTAAAGAATAGCGTTGCTAAACCAATTGATTTTCCTGTAAGTTCGTATTTTTCTTAAAGTATTTGCTGCTGAAACTGGCAAAGATCCATTTCCCCTTGCTGAGGTTCTCAGAAAGATGCACCTAAGCCAAGGTGACTCTTGTGGTTTCTTTCATTACAGGGAGACAAGCACCTACAGAAAGCATTCCTTCACCATCAACAGGAGGACCCTGTCCAAGACATCTCCCAACCCAAAAGATCGCAGGAAAGTATTAGCCTTTTAAATTTGAACAAAATACTGAAAATATGAAGTAAGTATCCTCAAAATGTGGGGAGCCAAAAAAAAAAAAAAATGAAAAACAAAACTTTCAAAATCTCACTTACAAGATCATTTTTAAGCCTGATCACTCTAGACTGGCCATATCGATGCAAATATTTACACTTGTGTAGTGGGCAAATAAAAACCTAGAAGCACCATGAACATTATCAGAAAAGTACAAGGAGCTCTGCTTTCAGAAACTCAAGATCAAGCATCTTCATTAATTTACTGCTTATTAACTTATGATTGTGTGCCATTGATGTCATGTTTTATTATAGCTCAGCATGTCATAGTTTCCAGAAATCAATGCAAAAAAAGATGATTTTGTAATAAATGTTTTGATTTGTATCAACTATTATTTAATTTCATAAGCTTAAATGTGTAGCATTTGCTGATAACCCAGAGTAACATCTGTCTTTCAGAGAAATGCAGGGAATATGAGTAAAAACACTGGAGAGAAAAAAATGTTGACCATAATCTGCCAAAGGCAAAGGTATCCAACAGTAAGAGAATGGTGCCTGAAGTGCCTGGTGATGCCCTATCTGGACTACTGTGACCAGGTTTGGGGCCCCCAGCTCAGGAAAGATATGGAACGGTTGGAGCAGGTCCAGAGGAGGGCCACAAAGAAGATCATAGGGCTGGAGCACCTATCCTATGAATACAAGCTGAGGGATCTGAATTTGTTCTGTCTGGAGAAGGCTCCAGGGAAGACTTCACTGTGGCTGTCCAGTACTGAAAGCGTGCTCATAAGCAGGAGGAAGGCTGACTTTTTATACAAGTAGACAGTGATAGGACAAAGGGGAATGGTTTCAAATTAAAAGATGGGAGATTTAGGTTAGAGGTCGGGGGAAATTTTTCACTGAGAGGGTGGTGATGCCCTGGCACAGCTGCCCAGAGAAGCTGTGGTGCCCCATCCCTGGAGGCGCTCAAGGCCAGGTTGGATGGGGCCCTGGGCAGCCTGAGCTGGTGGGGGGCAGCCCTGCCCACGGCAGGGGTTGGGGTGGGTGGGCTTTGAGCTCCCTCCAACCCAAATCGTTCTGTGATTCTGTGTTCGAGGAAGTGATTTCTGTAAGTGGCTTAATCCAAAACCCACTGGAGGTGATGGGATTTTTTTACCTAAACCATATTGTTTGTCCTGCCATTGTGTACCAGGAACTGGAAGAAAGGTGCTATGTGCAAAGGAACTATGGAGGCACAGCTCTAGGAAGGTCTTTCACCGCCCACCAGTTCGTGCAAGCAGGGGAAGACGGACAAGAGCTGCTCTTAGTGTTTGCCTCACGCTTCATCCTGTTGTTGCTGACGTTGATTTGGTTTCAATCAATTGGTTTTCGGCGTGGGGCGGACGCAAACCCCCGTACACCGCTCATCCCGGCGGATCCGCGGACGGCTGAGAGCAGGCGAGGGGCAGCCAAAGCGGGGTGAGGGGACGCGGGGAGACCCGCGCCCGACCGGGAGGACCGAAGGGGCGGACACCGGCTCCCCGCCCGCCGGCCCCGAGGGGCGCCCCTTCCCGCCTCCTCGCTCCTCCCTGCCGCGCTCCCGCCTCCCGGCCGCCCCGCGCTGCCTCCCGCTGCGCAGAGCGCCGCGCCGGCGGGAGCATGGCGAGCCAGCGTTGCTTCGCCAACCGCTTCGATGACTACGCGGGCAGCCTGGCGGCCGCGCCGGACAAAGAAGCGGCGGTGCCGCTGGTGACTGCCACCATCGAGCGGATCCTGCGGGAGCTGCCGCCGCTCGGCGGAGGGGCGGCGGGCGGTCCCCGCGGCTGCCAGGGCGGGCTGTACGGCGGGGTGGCCGGCGTGGCCTACATGCTGTACCACGTCGCGCAGTGCCCGCTGTTCGCGCCGTCGCGGGAGGCCTACCTGCGGGCGGCCCGGCGCGTGGTGGACGCCTGCCTGCGCTACCAGGAGGCGGGCGGCGAGGCCGACGCCGATACCCGCGCCGCCTTCCTGCTGGGCGGCGCCGGGGTGTACGCGGTGGCCGCCTTGGTGTACCGAGCGCTGGGGCTGCCCGACTTCGCCCGGCCGCTCGGCAAGTTCCGCGAGCTGAGCGAGGTCTGCGCGCCGCTCTCCTTCCTCGAGTGCGGCTCCGACGAGCTCTTCGTGGGCCGCGCCGGGTACCTGTGCGCAGCCCTGGTGCTGAAGCAGCGGCTCGGCATGGAGGTAAGGCGTCCCCCACTCCCCCCGTGCCCCCGCCGCGGGAGATGCCCTCCTCCTGGGACAGGCGCTTGTCGGTCACCGCTACCACAAAGGAGAGCGTGGGCAGGTGCCGAGGGATCTGCTCTCTGCGAGAGCGCGTCCCTAAAATAAAGTGGACAGGAAAGCGGTAATGGAGGGTTAAGCAGAGTAAGGGACCTGATTACTCCAAGTGGTGCAGGGGAGACGACGTTCAGAGGCGGGTGTGCTTGCTGACCCCGGCACACGGCGCACGCTTTTGGAAACCCGACCCTGCGTTGCGGTGCTTTTGGTGAATGAGAGCTGCGTGTGTAAGGCTTGGTTATGGTTCAGTGCGCCGCTGATGTCAGGAGTCGGGACATTACCCTCGGATATTGCCGCTGGCAGCGCTGGGCGTTCCGAGCTTCCACTGACTACGGTGTAGTAATTAATCCTGCTGTTGGTTGTGGTGTTTGTTACCGAGCGGTCAGTGCGGTGTCAGAGCAGGCACTCAGTAGATTTTCCTTCCCGTCCTCCTGTCGGGTCCAATCTGCGTTTCCTCTGTTAATCACTGATTTGCAAGTTTGCTAGCTTCTGGCATATTTTTTCCTCCTGGGAGAGTAAGCAACTGCTACAAGTGAATAAATGCTGCAGGAGGGAGCCGTTATGCTCCCTCCAATAACAGCTGTTGAGATGGGAGTCCAAGGAAATTCACTTAATGGAGGAGAGTGGGGACTCAGGGGGATCAGAGTAGAATGTTAAGTCAGTGTTGTGGATTTTTTGATGGCCGTGAACACCAATTCTTATAGTGCTAAGCATTTAAAGGAGCCTGGCATTCACGCTAACAGGATTCTGTCTGAAAACCCTTAAACACGGAATGAGTTACGTTATTCCTAAACATAACATATCTGTACTTTTCATTCTGACAGCATTTTCTGTGAAAGTTCTGTAGAGGCAGCAGTACCAGTCCTAGGGGATGGTTCTTCGCAGAGGTATCAGCTATCTGGGCGGTTTGGGTCACACTCAGGAGTCTGAGCTTCTGGATGTACGGTGACGTACCAGCTGTATGAAGCAGCACCCTGGGCTCTGCTGCTTCAGTTATTTTCCCCTCCTGCTGGTCTTGCATCATTGAGAGCAAATCTCTGAGCAGTCTGCAGTATAGAGAGTGGGTCCAATCCCCTGATGCCATCACACAAGCAATACAAGGAAGGGGAAAGCTCTCCCTGTTCGCTTGCTTGCTGAAAAATCATACTTTACGCAGCTGTCAAGAGTTAAAATTCCCCACAGATGAGCACAGGTGTGCACATATTGTGGAATCCCTCCAGCAGGTGAGTTAAGGACAGTCGTAGGGGATCTGTTATGCCACGGTCGCAGTAAGACATATTGTATGTCATCTTGCTGATGTTTTAATCAGTAAGCTGAATCCTTCCATAGCATTATTAATTTTGTCACAACGCTGTAATTTTAAAGGTACAGGGAAAGCAGGGAAATATTTTAAATTGTTAAGTATTAATACTTTTTAAATAATTGTAATAAAAATTAAAACTTTCACGTAAAATGCTTTGCTCCTTATAAGAGCGCAGTGATCATGATCTGTAGTCTGTGTACTCATGCGTTAGCAAAATTCAGATCCGCTGATAAAAAGTTTCCATCCTCATACAGAATTATTTTGATTAGTTCATTGCCAGAGCAGATCCTGCATCTTTTTACAAATGACGAGAGGGATGCCCAGAGAGAATGTTATTACCCAAGGTCAAACGGAAAGCCAGGTACATCCCAGAATAGAAACAACGCCTTGTGATTCTAACCGCTGGTAAACGCTACCTCCTGTAATTTGATTGTGCACAGCCTCACATGGCTCATTGCAGCATGTTTTCTTGTTGCACACGTTCTTTGGATGCTGCTGTGCAAACGTTTCCAGCACAAAGAGAAATCCATTCCTTGCACTGAAATACGGCCGCTGCTGCCCATGTGGTTGTTTATTCCTCTGGATAAGTCAAAATTGTAACCTATGTACAAGAAATAAATTATGCCTGAAGGAATTTGCCGTTGATGTTGTGGGCTTGGTTTTTGTCTTTTCTGGACAGCAGAGGAAGGGGACCACTTTATTTCAGTAAATACCAGTTTAGCTCAGCTGCTGTGCCCCAAGGCTTCGGTCCTAGCTAAACAGCCTCTGTTTTTTAAAGCTTCACATGTTCTTCAGGAAGTTAATCTACTGTCCTGAAAGATCCATTCAGTTGAATAACTTTGACCTCATGTGAAGACGGCATTTGCATTTTGCTGGTTTTCAGAGTTCTAGGCTAATACAGCGTTTTTTCCCTGATGAATTAATCGGGAGTTTTTGCATGAGTAAGGATTACTTAAACAGGCAAGAATTAACAGTTTGACCTTCTTGATGCACAGTGACTCTATGCTTCAGGAAAGATGGTCATTTCCAACCTTTCTTTAATCTCTTACGTGGTAATCGTGTCTCCCCGAGAGAGGGAGGTAAAGTGTTTTTGCAGAAACAATACATCGTTTGTACAGGGTACACACAGATAAGGGGCATGTACTTCAGCAGTCTTTAATCCATGTGTTTTCACTGTTAAGGGAAAATGTTTCTGCTCTTGCTTCTTCAGGTCCTTCTTTCTGATCCTGCTAGCCTTGCCTTATTGTGTATTTTTGAGGGAATCCATCAGTTCTGCTTCAATTCTGTTCACTCAATCTCTTATTTGCTTGTGCAAACAGTAGTGAGAGACCTCTGAAATGGTGGTCTTGCCCCTCTGTTCAGATGGTGTTTTATCCTCTGCTCATGTTACCTCAGTGACATTTCTGTCCCATTTCATGGCTGATGGTGCACGGTGTGCCTCAGTATTTGCACTTCCTTCTGGCAGTGTTGCTGTCAGATGACAGGGGAGAAGGTGGCTTCTTGCTTCACGTGGCTTCTTGCATCACAATCTGCTGAGATGCCACAACCTTTCAGCACAACTCAGGTTTTCTTTTAACGACTGGCCAAACTGGTGGGCTTGAGTGATTTCCACCAGCTCTGGACTGCAGCAAAAAAGACAACAACCAGTAGCAGTATATCTTCTAGGAGGCAAAACAGCATTTTACATGACTGCCTGGTGCTTCATTCAAGGGACAGGAGTTTCTAAAGACACTGGGGACATTGTAAGAGACAGTTGCCTGCAGTTTCTGTGGTGAACTGCTTGAACCAGCAGGCTCTGTCAAGCAGTGTGCCCTCAGGGCCGAGCCACTGGAGTCATTCCTGAAAGCCCACGTTTGGTCCATTTTTTCCATCTCTTAGAAAAAAATAGAGAAAAAACGAGAGGAAGGAGCTTCCTGAAGAACATGTTCAGAGGGATTGAACAGTGCCCATACAAGGACAGGCTGAGAGAGCTGGGGCTGTTCAGCCTGGAGAAGAGAAGGCTCCAGGGAGACCTCACTGTGGCCTCTCAGAATCTAAAAGAGGGCTATAGGGAGGAAGGGAACAGACTCTTTAGCAGGGTCTGTTGTGATAGGACAGCGGGAAATGGTTTCAAACAAAAAGAGGGGAGATTTAGACTGGATGTAAGGAAGAAGTTTTTTACTGTCAGGGTGGTGAGGCACTGGCACAGGTTGCCCAGAGAGGTGGTGGATGCTCCGTCCCTCGAGATACTCAAGGTCAGGCTGAATGGGGCTCTAAGCAAGCTGATGTAGCTGTAGGTGTCCCTGCTCATTGCAGGAGAGTTGGACCGGGTGACCTTTAAGGGTCCCTTCCAGCTCAAATGATTCTGTGATTTGATGTTCCTTTCAGACTTTCTAAAGTGAAAGTTTCTTCATGCTGAACACAGTGTTTATGAAAAGCACTTGATGGATTGGTCTTAGAAAGGGATCTCTGCAAAATACACGCTGAAGAGATGCTCTTCCGAGTGCTGTCGTGCAAGGTGCCATGCTGGGCTTTTATTCCAATCTACACCTCAGCTGGAAGAGTTGTTCTTTGAGGTGAGGTTTCATTCTTTCTCTGTGTTAAAGTCCTTTCTCTTGTGGAAGAATTTGCGAGTTCATCTGAAGTGCTGTGGTATTTGTAATGTCAAACACAAAAAGTGTGGTGCTAGCTGGAGCTCTACTGATTTCTTTATTTCATTTTGCACAGGCTGCTACCCAAACAGGATGTCAATTTTGCCACAGAGGATTTAAATGTGATACCAGGAAAGATAAAGTCTTTTCATCCTAGCCTGCTTCTTTTAAATGTACGTTCTTCTACTCATGGTTTCTCAAGCCACACAGGACAGATTTTGCATTAATTTATTTCAGTTGATGAATTTAAGCCAGGAGTTGACATGGGAGTTTTCTAAAGTAAAGAAAGAATCAAAGGGAATTATTTAAATCTGGATTTGTTTAGTAAGCATCCTAAAATAGTTTGGGTCTACATTTCAGAATTTCTCTCTCTCTCTTCAACAGGGCAACACAAGTCTTTATTTTAAACAGCCTTCAAATTCTGAGTCTGGGACACTGTGATAATGGCCACCTGGATCCAGCTCAGCGTGGTGGAAGCTGAATATCCAATTGTAGAGATAAAGCAGAAAAATTAATTTTGAAAGTGTTGAATTTCAACAATTTTGTTTAACTGGCAGTAAAAAGCACTGTAGTACAGAGGTTATGGTAAGGATCCTGTCTGGACTGGAGATTTGATTGACACAATTTTAACGGTACATATACATTTTCTGTTCAGCTGCAGAAATATGGATTTTGACAGCTTATAGCTGAAGAGCGGTAGTAATCTGCCATCATCTTCTAAAAAGAGCTTTATACAAAGGCAGTCACATATGTCTTTTTCGTGCTGTTGGAAAAAATGTTTGCCAATTCAGCGTCATCTTTTTTGCTGAAATACCAACCCAAGCTGTGATACTGACATTTTGTTTAATAAAAAAAATATATTATTATCCAGAGTTTTATATCCAAAATAGATCCCTACTTTCCCATCTTCCTCCTAACACGTTTACATTTCACATACTATGAGTTCACTTCTGAACCTTATCTGTTCCATCATCATCCTCATCATCATTAGGGTTGATTTTTAGGTCGCCCTTTGGAGTCTGTCGGTGCCTCTCCTTGGCCTGCTGGAAGCGGAGGTGTTGAATGCTGAGTGTCTTTGCTTTCTGTGTAGCAGAGCGTAATGCCTCTGCTGTGCTCATGGCATGAAGAATGGGATCTGAGGAACAATACACAGGAAGTGGAATGAGATTATTTTGGTGGAAAAGATGCTGAGTCTGCTCCGTGGCCCTACTGAACCTGTGGAAGCATCTCCAGCCACCTGAGGATTTGAACCAGGAAAAAGGAGCAGCTCTCTAGCAGAGTGCAGGAGTGGAACCTGGTGGTCTCAAAGCACAAGTTACTGATGACAAGTCTGGGGTTATTTAGTCTGCAGGAGGGTGAGGAGCTTATCGCTTTCCATGATTACCTAAAAGGAGGCTGCAGCAAGGGGATGTTGGTCTCTTTTCTCAGGTGACAAGTGGTAAGATGTGAGAAAACAACCTCAGGTTGCACCAGTAGAGGTTTAGATTGGACACTGGGAAGAATTTCTTCATGGAGAGGGTGGGCTTGAGTGTTGGAGCAGGTTGCCCAGGGAGACAGCAGTCACCATCCTTGGAGGTTATTTAAGAGAGAGACATGTGAACATGGCATTTAGGTACCCAGTTTAATGATGGACTTAGCAGTGTTAGGTTTATGGTTGGACTTGATGGTCTTGAAGGTCTTTTCCAACCTGAATGGTTCTATGACTCTGTATGGTGCAGTGTGTGGGGATGAAGAGAAACAGCAGAGACATGGTAAAAAATAATGTTTGACAGAGGCTGAGCAGAGAGCAGAAAAAAGAGTCAATTCAAAAATAAAATTAAAAAAACACGAAAGGAATAAAATAGTGGCAAAAAAAGTAAAAACTAAAGTCTCCATAGGCATAGCAGAATTTGAAAATGAATGAAAATAGCAAGAAATAGCTTAGACCCTGGAGCAATGGAGATTTAATTCTAAAATGACAAAAAAATAGGTTATCTGGCAAACTCAGGTTGTTTTGACAGCTAATGCACTCAATTTAGAAGAAGATAAACATACGGCAGAAGAGTAGAGACAAATAGAAAAGAGGTTAGGGAAGAGGTTGAGGACTAAACACTACAGTTGGTTGAGGAAAATTACTGTTTTTGTCTGCATGGATTTTGCTTGTCACTCCTCTGTTCCTGTATTCTCTTTGCATATGCTCATACTCTTACAGAAGTAGCTCTCATCACATTCAGTGCTTGCAAATTCAGAACACAACATTATGTCTTGTTCTATAATTTCTTTCTCTAAGAAATGATGGAAATAACTACTTGATGCCTTGCAGCAGATAAGGACATTTTCATGGACATTCCTGTATTTTGCTTCTAGCACTGAAATTTTCTTATTACGTGCATATAATACTATAAATTACTGTGTAACCTAGATGGCAATTCTGTCAGGAAACCTTATTTGCAAGACTTAAGAAATAGAAGTGTGAAAGATTGAGCAGCTAGCGAGAGGAGAAGTTAGTTGTGCTTCTAGTTAGCACAGGGCTAACTAGAAGCAGTTACCAATGAAAAAGTAACATCCTCGTACCTTACAGCACTGAAATGGGGGGATAAAATTAAGCCTTACACTCCTTTATAGTCATTTAATACACACCGTTAGAACATTAGAGTTGAATGTAAATCATAGCACAGCTTTCCACCGCGTGTAGCAGGGCTCATATCTGGAAACCATCCCTCTCTCCATTAAATCGGTAGTCCCTACTTCTCTCTGTTAATTCAGCTAGATAGTCTTAACATGGACCTGCAACCCTATTCACAGGCTGTGTAACGATTGCAGAGCAGATGTCATATGGGTGCAGCTACTTGGCCGGTAAGCTGCTGCCTTCAGCCTGGCCTCCAAGTGGTAGAAGAGCTCTGTCGAAAGGAGCTGGGAGGCAATTAAAATGCTTACGTCCTGTGGGCTTGCTCTCTGCTGCACAGCGTTGTGTAAGGCATTTGTTAAAACTGGGATTTTGTTTGTCAGCTAACTTCACTATTCCCCCCTGCCTTTACTTCCTAATCAGAATTCAATATATGCAGTCAGGTCACCACTTTCAATAAGGCAATATGTCAAAATGCCTCTTTGTCAGTGTCTGTCACGCAGTTCTTTGACTACTGACAAGAATGAGATTAAGCACCGTGTGATATTGCATAACCTTCTGTCCACTCCATTACAACAGTTCTCAATGAAAATAGCATCAAAAACAATTACTACTTATCTATGTTGTAGGATTATTTTCAAGTGACAGTGAGCTGCTTTATTTTTCCAGAAGTAACAAGGGAAATAATTAAAATAGCTATTTCATTTCAGGCAAATGTGATCAAGAAGTATCTTTGTTGCAGTTCAGACTGTTGCTGAGTCATTTGGCGTTTCTCAGCTCGGTATATTTTGATGTCTGAGAGCAGAACCATAAATCTATTTTTGCAACAGTTCAGCTTTCCTGAATTCCTCAGTTTAATGGCTTAATATCTGTTGTGCATCGTGAGTGAGATGGAATGGATGTTAGCACTGAATGGCCGAGGGAAAAAGAATTGTGCCAGATACAAACACCTTCTAGCTGTCCAAGGCATTTAGTTATTTTGTGTGGCTTTTTTTTTTTTCTCTACAGAATACTTCTGTAATTGGTATGGTGTTTTTTTGTGGAGAATGATTAACTGTTGGTAACATAATTGAGTATGGTAAGTTGGGAGTGTACTGGTCAAATTTAGATTTCAGTGTCAAGGAAATGGAAGCTGATCTTCCCAGTGTGTGTGGGCCGGCAGCTAGAAGAAGCATAGGACAGCCTTTTAAGTAGCAATGTGCCAATGAGTCAGTGCATAATGTATTGGAAAACAGTTGGTATTGCATATTCTGTACTGGAAATTTTCTGTAGTTTGTGTTCTCAGTCCTGACAATCAAATGATAACACAGAACCAGACAACTGGTAGGGACCTTGAGAGGTCATGTAGCCTGTTACCTGGCCCCCAGGCAACTTTACCTGTGTCTCTCATTTCTGACTGCCTCTCTCCAACCCGTTCCTCATACTCTCCAGTGGTGGAGGTTCTGCATCTTCCCTGTCTGTCTGAGACATTATTTTGTTACCTTGCCTATTAGGAAGTCCAGCCTAAGGACTAATCTGAATCTCTCTGTAATTCAATCCTGATATGCTTTGTCCTGCCCACTGAGAAGTACTAAAAAAGATTATTGTGCTCCTTTTTACAGCAACTCTTCATATGTTTCAAGACTTTTGCAATTTCTATCTTCAATATTTTCTTCTCTAAACAAACAATCCTATTCCTTCTAATCTTCCCACATGCACCATATTTTCTACACCTCTAGTCATTCCCATTGCAATCTGCCAGACTCCCTCTAGCCTTTCCTGAAGAGTGCCAGAAGTTGTATGCATAGTTCTGGCACAGATCTTTCTAATTGAGCGGAGAGATAACTGTGTGTTTCTTCCAGGACTTGTTTCTATTTATATGGCTCAGTAAGATGTTTGCATCTCACACCAGCGTGACACTGACTCACATCCACCTTGTGACTTGCTATAGTCCAGCAGACTTTTAGTAGGTCACTGCTACCTGGACAGGTATTCATTAGGACAGGCCTCTGAATAAGTGACATAGGTAGGGACCGTGTAAAGTCAGGAGTCACAACCATGGAAGCTGTGCTGTGGTATGGAGAATGAGGTTTGTTTCATTGATGCCAAAGAAAGAATCTCCTTTCCTTTGTTCTTACAGTAAAAATGGGAATATGTTATTCAGTGTTGTAACACCAGATATATTATTATATATTCAGGGGATATCTAGGCAGTGATAGGCTTTCTTTGAAGAAGTGTAGTTTGAATAATATATTTCAGAGGCCTATATTAAGTCATTAGTCAGGCAACATTGGAAATCAAGGAATAAATGAAGTCTGAAGAAGTGTGTGGAGGTTAAAGTTACCTGTTCTCGGATTCACCAGCACCGTTAGTCAATTGAAAACTGTCCTTTTATTTTGTGAAAGTTTCTTAGAGCTTCATCCAGCATCACCAGTTTGCTGGTTTGGCTTCCAAGAACTTGGTCATAAAAAAACAGAGATTGTCTTGTATTAAAGTAGTTGGGGTTGGAAGCACCACCCTTGGTGCAGATGTTCATGGAACTTTGACCTTGCCATTTCCTCTGAGTTCTTCATCACTTTGAAAACCTGGCTCTTGATCTCTAGGTATTTCTACTTGCCATCTGTGAAATGGCTAATGTTAAGCTTCATTGTTTTAGTTTTCCTGTTTAGATCTGATCAGACTTAAGATAGTCAAATATGAACCCGTGGAAAAATCTTTGTAGAAGAACAACAAAACAAACTTCTTTATATGCTTTAAATAAATATTGATTTGTTTGTTCTTGGTCTTGCAGAGCTGAATCAATCATGAGTTTGCTTATGCCTGGCTGCTCTTTTCATACACGTTGTTAATAATGCCAGCAAAAATAGCTGGGAATAATGCTTATGTAACTTCTACATACCCAGAAGACAAAATATAGATAGAGTTATAGTAGGAATGCTTTCAGCCTATTTTGATATTGTTCTTTAAGTGCCGTAGAACTGTTAGCTTATTTTGGTGAACTATTATTGTGAGGTAATTTAAAAAAAAAACAACACCAGTAACCTGAGTCAAAGTTAGAATTGGATCAAAATATCTCAGGAAAAGTAAAATCCCCACACCTGGCTGGACAGTGTACTGATATATATTCACATTTGAGTTTGGATCAAAGTCATAGAGTCACAAGATGACCAAGACTGGAAGATAACTCTGGAAATCTTCTGCCCCAACCCTTCGCTCTGAGCAGACTGCTTGGGGCTGTGTCCAGTTGGGTTTTGAAGATCCCCAAAGACAGAGACTCCATATCTCTCTGGGCAACCTCTTTGTGTGTTTGACCACCCTCACAGTACAAAAAAGGCTTTTTCTTATATTTAAGTAGGATTTCCTGCCACTGAGAACCACTGAGAAGAGCCTGGCTCCATCTTCTGTACTCCCTCCCATCAGGTGTTTATACAAATTGATAAGATCTCCCTTGAGTCTTCTCTAGGTTGAGTCCCAGAAATAATGCATGGAAAGAACCCATGGACAACCAGAAGAATTCAGCGTTACTCCCATAAATTGCAGTCATTTGTGCTTCCTTTGCCTCTTTCCCCACTACCAGCTTCTCAGTGCTTTCCCTCCTCCTATGACTTTCTTTAATACATCGGTTGGCCAAAGCATTGCAGTTTCTTCAGTCATGCCCAATCACTTGCAGCTACAAGCAGGGAAGATCTTGCCTGAAGTCTAGGGAGGTCAAAAGGGTCCATTCAGTACCACATGCTGCCATAGAGCCTTGGACACCAGCTGCATCCCTCCTTTTCAGTCTTGGCTGCGCACCTACATGATGTACTTTTACAGCCATGTTCTCTTCCTGGGCAGCCATATCTTTCCATTATTCAGTGGCTCAGATGGGTTTGCCTCTGTGCTACCAGTTGTTGTGCTTCCATTGCTGTAACCTCCTTTATAGGACATTTGTCACCATCCATGAGTCAGTATAGAGGTAGAGCACTGGCCACTTCTCTTGTTCAGCAATACCTAAATGCTGCACAGTTCCTCCTATACAGCCTCCAATACAGCTGTAGAGAATAATCATGTAAAACATTAGGTAAATCCAGTGAAAGAGAAATATGCCACTAAGTGCTCCCAGGGCAGCAATAACATAATGTAGCCTGTAGTATGAGGTAATAGTGATTCCCATTAGTTAATTATGACTGTTTATTATTACTGTTGCTTCCTTATGGCTGTTATTCCTTGTCTTCATTTCCTTGTGAAGTTTGTGCTCTGGTCCTGAAAGTAATCTGAACCACAGCTTCTAGCACAGCAGTGTCTTTTTCCCAGTGTGCATTGTTTATAGAGTCACAACTGAGAATAAGTTGCATGAAGGGAAAATTGATAACCGTTTCCTAATTTTATTCTAGTATCAGATGGCAGTCTTCTAACAAGGAGAAAAGTACAGACTGTGATCCCATTACTTATTAAGTTATGTTTTAAAGGACATGGTAGCCCACACTTCCTCAATGTAATCTCATGACTGCCCTTGAAAGTCTAGAATTTCCACTCAATGCTCTTTTGCTATGATCTTCTATTTCAGAATTGTCTTTGTTAGTGTGCCTGGGAAGATCTAGGAGCCAGCACAGAGATCATCAGGCCTTCTACTACCTTGGACAGCTACTGCAGCCAAAGAGTAGGGCAAAATTCAGATGACTCAGAGGACTTGATCACCTTCATCTGTTTTTTCTCCATTACATTGTCAGCGTTCTTCTTGTAGTTTGAGCTTGTATTTCTATTTGGCTTATTGGCATGGCACAAACTGCAGATCATCACACAAAGTAAAAGTGGCATAAGGCCAGCATGGAGTTCTCTAGAATTACCTTTGCTTGAAAGCAATGCTGATGCTACTTTAAACTGACAAATGTATGCTTCAATTAGCCTGTGAATTATGCTATTGTGTAGTTTGCCTCATTTAACTGATTTTGCAGGTAGTTGCATTTTTCCTCAGTAGCAAATATTTAGACATACTTCCAGATGCCACATGTCTCGTCGATATCTACATAATAGAACTATGCATGTAAGGCAGCATGGCTTAGACAAATAAAGAATTTTTGTGAGACAAACAAGATCACTTGTTGTAAATAACAGAATTATAAAATTAGTGGCTGATGAAAGAGCAGTAGCCAATCCCCTGTTTGCATTTGAATAAAGCTTTTGTTGCAGTGTCATATATAATCTTCCTTGAAAACTTAATGCGTGCCGACTTGGATGGGGACATTATGGATTTGGAATTGGCGGAAAGACCACAGTCAAAGCTAATAAAAAAATGCTAATAAAAGGCTGATGTAGGAGCCAGGCTCATGTATTATCTTTACTAATGATCCAGAAGAGGCAGCTTACTGGATAAGAATTGCTTTGGCATCTAAACTGAGAGAAGTGCCAAATACTGTATGCAGGAAGAGAGAAGGTATGAAAACAGTTAAAGAGATTTAAAAAAAAAAAGAGCTAAAATAAGGTTTATTTTTAGCAGTACATGTATCTGGGGAGAATTATCTGTAATACTTATCCTCTATGCTAGGAAGAAACTGACGTTCAATTAAGCTGAACATGACAGGGCTTGAGTTACTCATGTACTGAGTTCACGTGAGCATTGGCATACTGTCTGCACGTGTGATCTATGGCTGCTTATATGTCTGGATGCAACATGGTAGCACATCAGAGTTCTACATGTACATTAAAGTAAATTAACATCATTTATTTGCATTTATTCTCCATGGGAATAAGCAGCTAGTATAAATGAAAAGTCATAATCAATCCAGCTAGAGGTTAACACAGTATGGCATCAAGAAGGCTGGTTAAATTTTGGACCGCCTACACAGGTGTACCACACAGAAGAGACATTTTGGATTCACTCTTTGTGATTCTTCAGGCCTTTCCATTGCCTAAAACTCACTCTGGAATCCAAGCCCCAAAAGTTTTCTCTAAGGTAGGATGTGTCTGAGAGTGCAAGGCACCTACTTTACACAGTTGAAGTCTCCTGTGTATCTTTTGATAGGCATGCGAAGCCCGAGAGTGCTGCACTGAGGAGCACATTAAGCCACACCAGGATGTATAAGCATCACTGCATCACTGACAATCCATGGAGCCCTAGAACAGATCTGTCGTGCTCTCTTTTCTCCATGGTGTTTGTGCTACTCTCAGTCTCACCTGCTTCAGCGCTTCCCTGCTCCTCTAAAGGAGGCTGTTGAGCTGCAACCCCGACCAGCAGCTGGGGCATGTGTTCCACCAGGTTCCTCTCTCCCTGTCTCCCAGAGTGCGGCATAAAAGTAAACTCAACATTTAATCACTTCCTACCAGCAAGGGCAGGTTGCATTCACCTCTGGTCACCCTTGCAGGTTTTAGGACCAAACTGGGCTCTGGGTAGATCACAGTCTGAGTGCAGGCCATGGTATCTTCCTTCTTTTATGCAGTAACCTTGAGATTTCATCACTAACCTGGCAATTCAAATTCATATCCCTTCTTTTTCTGACACATTTAAGCTGACTTCTCTAAGCTGAGTGTGCTGATTGCTACAGCAAGTCTCCCGTATTGTGGCTTTGATTGAAATTACTTATCTAAAGTACTCAGATGTTCTTTAGAGCGGGGCCTGGAGAGAAGTGCCCAAAACTGCAGGTTCCAGAGTCATTCAGCTTTTCAGTCACCCTAACTGTAAGTGCAGAAAGAAACACACTCTGCGCCTGGCAGGGACACACTAATAGAAGAGCTTTGAGTAACAGTTTGCAAACTGTGTTTCATGCAGCACAACATGGCCATTGTCCAAACACTCTAATGCTTCCACTTGCTGGCAGTGAGGAGCTGGCAACATTTTCATGGCAGTATACAAACAAATTCTTCCTCCTCAGGATTTGTTTCCAGCGATCCATCTGGTTTGATATCTTGTACCAGTACTAGGTGGCTCAGGGTAGCTGAACTAATCTCTCTGGAAGGCAATTTTGGAATGTGTTGCCCGTAGCATTACTAACCTGCATTTTGTGGGAAGTGGCATTATGCTCTGAAGCATAAGTGTTTACCTTTCTTCTAAAATTGTTGGGTTGAGTTCTGCCAATTGGTTGCATGGCCAACCTTGTAACATCTGTTCAGACCTAACTGTTCATAAATTGTGAAATTTGATTAGTCTAAAAGTGATAAAATATTTATTTGAACAGCACAGACTCCAAAGAATTGTAATTTAGTTCAGTTGGAGTGGTGGGACACTCCTTGCAACTCCTTGTTAGCCCAAACTTATGTTTAAAAAATTCTCACAGAGCAAGTCAGCTGGTCTGTTAAAATTCCACAGTGCAAGCAGATTCAGCAGAAATTTGCAGGAATAAATTCCCTAGCTTATCTGACTCTTAGGGGAGTCAAGAAATACTTTGTCTTTACATTTACTGCTTTTCATAAGCTATCATTTTGTTCTTACATTGCCGTATAAAATATCTTTTGTGTTCTTTATCACGTTAATTACCTCCTGCCCAGAAAATAAACTGCTGCCTTTTTTAGCTTTACTTCTTAAGAGAATATCTTGTTTGTCTCTAAAATGTGTTCCTCCTTGATAAATAAATATGTTTTTGATAATGGGAGAACAGACCTAGAGAAATAGCAGGGGAAAGAGCGATGTTTGATAAAGTAGCTTTTTAATAACTATTTCATTATTGCTCTCATGCATCCCAACAGTTTTTGTTTGCTTTTTACAGTGACGCAGTGCACTAAGGAGAGATTCTCACCAAGCCATTCACAGCACTATGCAAACTGTCATACATACTCTTCCATGAGCATAAGATTTTGAGAAGGTCAAGAGCTCCTCTAAGATATTGAACTGTCACCACTGTGCAGCTAGTATGCAGCCACTATCAAGGCATTTAATGCATTCATATGTAGCACCTTAATATGTAAAACCAAGCTTTCATTGGTTGTAAATAAAAAAACAAACACAGAGCATTGCAATTGGGAACATGTAACTGAGGGTGCAACTGTGTTCTCTTTCTTGAACCTTAATTTGAAACAAATGAATAAAAGAATATTATTGTGTTCTTCTGTGCTTCTTTAGATCACCTCTGTAAATTTAGCACAGTAACAAGCCATAAAGTCTTCTATGGGTAATTTGCCAAATGCTGCTGTCTGTAGCAGAATTCATTAGCAATAAGTGCTACTGGTTGTGAGTCAGGAGCAAAATAGTGTTGTGGTTGGGGTAGAAGGGTATGAAATGGAGGGCTCTGCTTTAGTAGCTCTGACCTCTGAGCTACTAACCTCTCCCATTATTTTATTTTATTTTTCTTTGGACACTTCTGCCATGATAAGTTGAAGAGGCAGATACGTTTTCTCATTTCATTCACTAAACCTGTGCATATGCTCACTTTCGTAAAAGGAGGGAATCTGGACATTTGGAAATGAAGCCTAAAGGCATTGGAGGTAGACTGGGAATTCTTGTATGAGGAAGATAAGAGAACTGTATGATGATGAAAGATGAAGAATTCACTGTCTTTAACATAAAGAGAAAAAAAAAAAGGCTGTTTAATAATTTATAGAATTAAGTCTCTGTCTTCCTGTGTTTCAGATGTACCCAGCATATTTTGTGAGTTGCAAGCATGTAAACAACATGATACCCAGCAGCATGCTTCGTATTCCTAAATAACTGGATGTACAGTTTCTTACTTGTAATATTTGATTAGTTCAAAAGTGATAAACTATTTTTGACAGGTGCATTCCAGGCCCAAAGTACTGTAATCCTACAGAAGCATTTTCCCCCTGGAAAACAGTGGAAATTTGACCTGTGCACTATAATCATAGCTGCATCTGTGAACCGTGACCTAACATGACAGCTCAAGTAGCAAATGAATCCCCGTTGTTCAACTGAGTATTGAGTAAGAGCAGATAGGTGTACTGACCAGTTTATGTATCCACTTTGATGCTGGGTATGTAAGCTGCACTCTTTCATTTTATTGCTAGGTTTCATTTCCTTAAACAAAGCATTTGCCATAGCTTTACAGCAGGAGTGTAAAGCTCTGCCCTAAAAAAATGCAAACCATTTTTTGTTAATTCGAGCATCAGTGGAGTGGTGACTCATGCCTCGGCTGAAATTTTTTAAGTATCTTCCATTTAGATACAATAGAATGTGCATTGTCCTGCTTGCCACAGGAAGCAGTCTCCTTGAGAATATTTGTTGACACAAAGCAAAATTTCAGGAATTCCAGGGAGAACTGCTACTTATATGAATAGCTTTATTCCATGGAGACATAGATTGTACATAACTGTGAACTTAAGAGAAAAGAAATATGTAATTTTTTTCATTGCATGTAAGTCACACACTACACATTGGTGTGGAGCAGTGAACAATAGCGTATATTCTGGTTACTTTCTTCCAAACTGACAAAAAGGAGATCAGGATCAAATCTCTTAAGAGTTAAGGGGTTGCTCAGCTTTATTTATTAGGTTTCACTAATCACCTTTTACAAGCCAGGTCAGCATTTTACTCTGTCAAGTAAGCTGTATTCTTGTAGTCACAGTGTTTAAAGGCTGCCTCAGGCAAAATTATTATCAGTCTCAACACACTGCAAGCCTGCCCGTTGATTTTATTGGTAAGACGTGGAACCACAACAATTTAGAATAATAATTGCATGGCATAGAAAACCTAGTTTATTGACCTGTTTGCTACATGAGTTATTGAATTCCATTCTTGGGGTCATGAAATTACTCCATTCTTCTTTCTTTCTGTGTTAGATATGAGGTGAAACTTGTAAAACTTCCAGCATTCCTTACCAAGAATAACACCCCTCAAGTCAAGACTGATTAAGGTTCATGAGGACTTCGATATTAAAAGCAATATGAGTAACGTTATAGGTGAAATGACTTTGATAAAATGAAAAAAAAAAATATTGCATGAAGCTGCAAAGCCTCTTTTCCTTTTCTGTCATCCTGAGTGATAAAGACGACTATATTGCTTATGATGAATTGAACATATTTAGAGAGATTGTTGAGAAACTAGTTATCAGTTTTCCTCTGTCCCCATCCAATAATTTTTGTTTATTACTTACATAGTTTCTTCCAGTGTAAACTTTTGTTTTAATTCCTCTTCTGGTCAATCTTACATGAGCAATGTAATTACTGTTGGTGAAAATAGTGAAGCTTTAATGATGTATACAATTGCAGCATGGAAATGGCATTTATGATCATCATAGAACCATGGAATGGCTTGGGTTGGAAGGGACCTTAAATATCATCTAGTTCCAACACCCTCTGCCATAGGCAGTGTTGCCAACCAGTTGAGATCAAGTCCTGCACATCTCATGTTGACATGCAGATTTGTACAAACACCAACAACTTCTTTTTCCAAAGAGAGGTTTGCCTACGCTGGCACAGCAAACAAGAGCGCCCAATGACTTGCATCATTTCTGAGTGCAGACAAGAAGAACTGCCAAGGTTACTGCAGTGTTTGGGGAGGCTCTCTCTTCCAAGCTTTAATCTTTTGGAAAGGCTGTCTTGTGAATTCTGTCTCCTACTGCTCTGGAGCAGTAAGCACAGGCATTGTTCTGATGCTTCTGTGTAGGTTACATGCATCAACCAATTCGAGCACCAGGACAGCTCTGCTACAACACAAAATATCAGTGGAACAACTGAAGGCATGGATTGACTTTCAATGAACCAGCAAACCTGCTGCTAAGGGGAAGTAAGCTGATCCAAAATACATGTGTAGAGCAGATGCTCCTTTCATACCAGTGTAAAAAATGGGTTAGCATCCTGGCACAGCACAGCTACAACACAGTGGGCAGCTTGTTCCTCAAGACCGAGTGTGAGGTGCCCAGCTTGGAAGATGTTTATACTCATAATGCAGAATTGTCAGGAACACTTACCTCAAGAACAGACAGATAGACCTCCCATCAGGATATAACAGCTCACTGCTGCATTTTTGGCATAAGTTAACTACAGGACTCGTGTGGATGTACATTATGACTGAGACTAAACACAGCCAAAGGATTCCCCACTGATGAAGAGGATTTTACATAAATAATCTTCCTCCTTCCTGTGTGGGGGAGCACAGATGGAAGGAAAGCAGTATCCGTGGAGTACTGATCTCTGATTCATTTGCAGTTGTGAAGCTGCTCTGATGCCTGGAGGAGGAGGCTTGACACAGAGGTGCACCAACAAAGGATTTGGATGGCAGAAAGATGACCATTGATACATCTATTGTGGCCACATCTCAAGGTCTCTATCGCCAAAATGTCTCAGAATCACCAGATGGTTGAGATTCGAAGGGACCTCTTGGTCCATTTGGTTCAACCCCTGCTCAAGCAGGGACACCCAGAGCAGAGTGCCTGGAACTGTGTCCAGGCAGCTTTTGAACTGGGTGCTGTGCCTCCCCGCTCTCTTGAAGCGAAGGGGGTGATGGTGACTTTCTGTTTCTTTCCCAAGATCTACGAAAGCTGTTATATTAGAAGTAGCTAGCAGTATCCAGCCAGCAACTGGTGCATTCATCAACTGAGAGGGAGATAGGAAAGAGGAACAGCGTGTAAACAGAGAGACTGATGTTTTTCCCCTCTTGTTATTGACCTGGGATAGAGTTTGAGGAAAGGCTGGTTGCTGTTTTTCCTTGAGTCTCTCTAGGGTTTACCTCGAGACAATGAATAACAATGCTTATTCCATTTGACCAACTGTGAAGCAGCACCAGCTGCTCCCAGGCAGCCAGCTACGTACAGCAATAGTGGTACTCTATCCTTTTTTGCAATGCTTCATTGGCAGCAATATCTGAAAATTTGCCTTTCTAAAGGAGAGGTTTAATTGCAGAATATGATTGTTTTAGTGCTATACAGTCCTGACAAGTGAGACCCATGGAATTCTTTTTTACTCTGTTAGTGATAATAAAAGTGATGAATTGTCTTTTCCAATATTCTGATTCATGCACCCACATAACAGGGTAGGACTGATGTTGTTTCCATGCTGCTGATGAAAACGAGACTCAAAGAAATGAAAACTGACACGTTAACCAAATGCAGCAATGGGGTCTGTAGGGGAGGCTCTTTAACTCAAGATTGTAGTCAAGTACCATTGGAAATGAATAGGCATAATCTTATTAATGCCAAGCCTACTCACAGTGCCATGGAGTTCTGTTAACATGAGAAATTTAGGAAAGTGTGCTCTCTAGAAAGTTCTTTTCTTGATCATGTTATGGCACAAAACTTGCTGCATTAGCAACATCGGTACTTCAGGAACTAATCTTATATCTAATCTCTCTCAAAAAATAATTTCAGGACATTTAATTTTAAAAAGGTGGGGTTTTTTTTTTTGTTTGTTTGTTTTAGTGTACCTGACTCTGCCTATAGGGCATGCAGCTAGCTGTACAGCTGGAGCTGGGTTTCCCAGCTTACTGCAGCAGATGTGCATCAGTCAAACTGGAACAACACTATGGAGAGGCAGCTCCTGTGTCTTTGTACCTGCTACTGTTCTGTGGCATCATAGTGTCATCTGAAAGAAAAATCTGGCAGTGACACTGCATGGAAAGGCCCCTGAACAATCTCAAGCCTGTCTTCGGTAGAAAAAGATCAAGCTCAGTAAGTGAACTTAAACAACATGCAGAGCAGTAAGTTGTCATTAAAATACCCGGTTGACTCCAGCACCTTTCTGCTCCAGTCAGCTGTCCTGCCAAATAGAAATGCGTATCCTTGAAAGGCTTTTTTGAGTATTATTACTAATTCACAAGCTCCCTCTGCTGGACTTCCAGAAGATGAGACTGGTGGCAAAGCTCCTGTCAGCTTGTTTTTAGACTGAATCAATTTCTTGAACTTATTTTTGACACTTTCTGTAGCATCTGAAGAAGCACACGATCAGATTCATGTAAATGGCTTTTTAAAAGTGTGACAGAGAGAGGATTGATGGGTTAGATATGTACTCAAAAATTTTACATGCACAGAAGAAGGCTTTTGCCATAATAACGAAAGGGTACAAGTTACCTCCTAAAAGTACTGATGCATCCATAAGGAGATAATGATGCTTGGTGTTCAGTAATGCCTTCTATCTCACACATACAGGAAAGACCACTGAGAAAATAAATATACATCGGTGAATCAAAAGTTTACTGTCCTCAAATATACTCAATACAGTTTGCAGTTTTATGAAGATTTTCAAAAAGCCTATCATGAGCTCAGGGGTTTGTACCAAGCATTCAGAAGGATGATAAAGTGCAGAAGATGTTCTTGTAATCAGAAACAATGAAAAACTGGTTCTGCTGCTGCTTTCTGCTGTGTTCTCAAGGTCAAGGTTTCTGTCCACAGTTTTTGAAACACATATCTAGGGCGCAGCACTGTCTTAGTCAGTATATTAGTAAATCTCTCTTAGTAGATTAAATAGAGCTGTGGAGTTATTTACTTCCAGCTAAATCTCAGGTTGAGAAAGACCTCTAACAACAAAAAGAGCACGATACTCTGTGGTTGTTCTAGACGTAGCCTTTCCTTGCTGAGTTTTCACATGGATTTACTGAATAAAGTACCTGGCTTAAGTCATTCACATATTTGTGGAGTGCATTAACAGAGGAATGCATGCTGTCTGCACTGACACAAGAGAAAAGCAGAGACTATGGAAGCAATCACAGTGGCACTGGTGACTCTAAGTAGAGCTCCAGGGCATAGACAATGCAGTACATATACTGAGTATCAGTACTGCTCAGTTCTTGCGCTGAAAGTAAAAGGTGAATGGAAATGCACTGTCACTGCTGTGAATGGAGGTTGTTTTTTTTTTTTTTAACAGCAGCCAGCATCGCTGTGCAATGATGTAAAACAGAAAGGAAAGAACTCCACCAACATGCTGATACGGAAATTGCAGGTGAAATGTAGAATACTTCTGCAAATGTATTTCAAACTGTGATCTGGTGAGGAAACTGAAATGAACACCTCTAATGTGACAGAATGGATTTAAATGTCTTTAAAAATACAAAAAGAGTTAGCTGACATATTAAGCCATCAGCAGGGTGTGTCTCAGTGTCAGTAGTCTTTTGGCTGAATATTGACGTAATAAAGAATAATTCTACCTACTCTGCAATATGTGCATAGTAAATGCCATGCAAGTTTATAAAAAGTATAGCTTGAGAAGCTTGATTTTTTTTCTGGGCGGCACATTCTCATGTTGGTGTTATTCTTCATTAAAGCATCATCCAGGTTTTGCCAGAGGATGTGACAGCAATGACAGCAATATGCAGTTTATCCTTTAAAGACTTTGGGAAGATCAGTCTGTTTCTTTGCTGTCTCTAATATTAGTTCAGTAATTCCCAGGGGCAAGTTGGCATTGTGACTACACTGAAATGAAAATGTACTTTGTAGCATCACAGTTAAACCATCTGTGGTTACGATCCGTGTATTCTCTGATGGCTGTTGTGGTGACGTTTGTAGCTGTTTTTAGAGATGCTGTGAGGGAGCACACAGAGACTACCCACAGTTTTTGTTTTGTGGCAAGATGAAAGAAGTCTTGAGGAACTTTTAACACATATTTAGTTGAAAGAGAATGTAGCAAGCCGGTGGAGATCTTAAATATGATACCGGATCATAAAGACCTTTGCAAGACCACTAGTAATTATTATGAGAGTCTATTCTCAGTTAATCATTTCCTAGGATAAGGAACAAATGCAAATCTGTCATATTTAAGTGTTTTGAAAAACAGCAGCGCTGCCTGCAATGCCTGTGGATTGAGGTGCTTGGGAAGAGGTATTTGGAGTCAGCACAAAAATGTTCCTATTCAGTTCTTAGTACACATCTCCCACCTATCTCATGCTTACAGGACAGTCCGAGTGGCCAGAGACAGAGGGTTGCTTTCAAGATGAATGGATTATTTTTTTCTCCATTTTCTCTTCAGCCATGTGATTTCTATCATCCATTCTAATCGTGATTCTCAATAATCAGTTTGTATCTTGCTTTGCATATGGGCTCTTTTTTTCATTCTGAAAAAGCAGTGATGTTATAATGCCAGCCAACGGGGTATACTGTGAGTATACACATATGTAATCATAGTGCTTAAGCATTCTTCTTTTTACACTTACCTTTTATTAAAAAATGGTGAGTGATGCAGTTCTTACTAGGTGAGATATTTTACGCAGCATTGTGCAGTGCTGGATTTGGGTAGAAGTTGAAATCCGTTTACAAACTGCAATCAGCAGTTTGAAATGGTCTTTAATTCAATTTAAAATTAAATGTGCTGAACATAAAAATAAGTTGATCAAACACAGTTTATATTGAAATCCAGCTCATTTATTACAATTGCACGGAGAAAATGAACTGATCTCAGTGTCTCTAATCAGCATGCTTTTGCCTTCCAGAATGACAATAAGGAGATCTTAGCCTCCAGTTTTCTTTTTCAAGGGTTACCTTACTAATCCTTTTACAAAGTACAGGATTTGGAGGATTAGGTCTCAAAGTGCAAGACTAAATCAGAACTCAGGAGGGAATGTGGTGTGTCTCGCAGTGTCTGTGATCTACTCATTTGTTTAGGATTTAAGCCATTATTAAATTCAGTGAAGCTGAAACAATTAATCTTAAAATGACTGGAAATGGGTGAAGTCTCCAGATGTTAACAGCTTATTTACTTCTACTGCAGTAACATTAAAGAACACTAAGCAAGATCAGAATGGGGTTCTTCTCCATGTTGTACAAATATAGATAAACAAGATTTTTCAGACATTATTTCTCAGCCAAGTTCTAATTGCCATTAATTATCCACAGTGTCTTTTACTTGCCAAACAAAAGTATACAGTTTTATAACAAATGTTGCCTCCAAATTTAATGCAAATGGCATTTTTTGAACTTAAATAATTAATTGTGAGTCCACTGATAATAAAAATTACAGCAAAAGCAAACGTGTTCATAACCATTTTAGATGCATTAAGTTGATAATCTCAACTTTAGGATTATTATCTATCTTGTCTTTTCAAGGGTATTTCTGTGGCTTTTTTCTTTTTTCTGCCTCATTTTACTTTTCATTTTTTTCTTTCCCAATACTCTTTTCATAAGTCAATATGTATTTTTGCAAAACACAGCTGCCGTACAGGCTTTCCCCTAAAGCCAAAATGCTACAGCAGCTGAATGATGTTAATGACCTCAGTGCTGTCAAGAATGTACAGAGGGACATGCAAATGATTGCAGTGAATTACGTATCATTAGCGCTGTAGTAAAGTGCTGCAGAAGAGATTCCTCACTGAACACTTCGAGTCAGTAACTTGGAAAAGTTCATCATTGGTGAAATATATAACTGCTGAGCGAGGCATTTCTTAGCACTCCATTAAAACAAAGGCAGTGTTGACCTGTTTGTAATGACAAAGCCCTGTAAAGTAGCTGGCCATTTCTGTTAGCATTTCTGTGAAGTAAGAAAGGGTGATTCTTTAGTAAGATGTTTCTGAACCTACATATGTACTGTTGATTTTCAGTAGTTTCGTACCCTCTTCCTTGCTTCCTCTTTTTTCATTGTTTAAAGCACAATCTGTCTCGCTCTGTATTTCCCAGTGAAGCCTGCAATATTTACTTCTCTAGGTCTGCTTTCCTTTGCCTTCTCATTCTGTCCCTTCCTCCAGTTCTTGAATCTTGCCTAGTGCTTGTCGTCTGCTTCCATCAGGCTGAAGTACCTCTGCGGAGAGAAGGCAGTGGCTCTTAGTGGGCCTCTTTTCACCTCATCTGTGTACTGCATCCAGGTCTGGGCCCCCAGTGCAGGAAAGGTGTGGAGCTGTTGGAGAGGGTCCAGAGGAGGGCCACAAAGATGATAAGAGGGCTGGAGCACCTCTCCTACAAAGACAGGCTGAGGGAGCTGCACTTGTTCAGCCTGGAGAAGAGAAGGCTGCGAGGAGACCTCGTTGCAGCCTTCCAGTATCTAAAATGGGATTATAAAAAGGAGATTCAACTTTTTACAAGGGTAGATAGTGATAGGACAAGGGGGAATGGTTTTAAATTCAAGGAGGGAAGGTTTAGATTGGACATCAGGGGAGAGTTCTTCACAGAGAGAGTGGTGAGGTGCTGGAACAGGCTGTCCAGAGGCAGTGGACGCTCTGTCCCTGGAGGTGTTCAACATCATGTTGGATTGGGCCCTGAGGAACCTGGTCTAGTACCAGATCTGGAGGTTGTTGGCCCTGTCTGTGGCAGAGGGGTTGGAACTTGATGATCATTCTGTGATTCTATGACCTAAGGTTTGACTTTTGCTTTCCTGAGATGGGATGAAACTCTATTTTGGAGAAACATTATGTAAAAGTACCGTGTTATGTGAGGAGCTCTTAATAGGAAAGTACCTTACAGCATGCTCAGAAGATTAAAGGCAGTACTGTGTCTTGTGCACAGGGAAAAAGCAGAGTCCCAAAAACTGTCTAAAATTATTACAGTATTCTTGCTGTTTGTTTTGATATTTCTATTTAGGTGCTGACCCCAGCACAAATAAAATCAATTTGCCTGGCCATTCTGGAATCAGGAAAGCAGTATGCAGTAAAGAAGAGGAAACCGTTCCCACTCATGTATTCCTACTATGGAACAGAGTATCTTGGTGAGTAAAACACACCAACTGCTTTGACAGTGATGCAGTGCATAGATGCCAAGACAGTATATGATGCAGAAATAAAATATATAAAGTTTGCAGTGTGGGATTTCTCCTGAGTAAGCTGAGACCTTTTCCTTTCCTAAAAGTAGTGTTTCTTATTCACGCTCCAAAAATACACTTGAGAAAAGTGTTTAATTACCATTATTGTAAGATAGGATAATTGAACCTTTAAACTTTTCAGTCTGGTTCCAGTTTGCTTTGAGTTGCGATTGAGGTTATTTCTCTTCAGGTGTGTCTCTGCAGGTATATCAGCTGTGTCTAACAAGGCACAGTCAGCTCCAGTTGGAAGGAAGTGTAGCAGCAAATATTCAAGCAGATAGCACAGTTAAGAGTGTGCTTTCCCACTTAGCTTGCGGAGCTGGCAAAAAACAGAAGCAGTAACAGAAGCATTGTGTCGTGCACCTGAAGTGTTTTCATTCCAAGCACTGTTGTAACGTGCCTGAAGAAGACCAAAGACCCATGCACTTGACAATGAAATAAGTCCCCAAAGAAAGATCCAGGGGGATGGAGGTGGGACCTACACCTCCCCTCTCCTTTTGACTGTTGCTGTTCTTTACAGGTGCAGCACATGGGCTTTCATCAATCCTTCAGATGTTACTTTCCTATTTTGAGTACCTGCAGCCAGCAGATCAGGAGCTTGTTTGGCAGAGTGTCGACTTTCTCATGGACCAAGAACAGAATAGCAACTGGCCTCCTGAGCTCGGGGAGACAATCGAGCGGGAAAACGAGCTTGTTCACTGGTGTCACGGAGCTCCAGGTTCTTTTCCCACTGATGCTATGCATGGCCAGATGTTTTCCTACGTTTGGTGATTCCACGTAGAAGATAATCTTAGGTTAAATTTTGAGATTTTATTAGATGCAGGTGAACTATTTATTCTGGCAGTTAAAAATATTTTATTTATTGTCAAAGCAGCTGGAAGGACAGGCATATTTCCTACTTTATAAGCATTTGTGATCGAAGCTAAAAGACTTCTGGGGATCTCGAATACACAGATACAGGCACATGTGTAAGTTTTTAGAAGGCATTCAGAAGAGTTTTTCCCTCTCATCAGAATCAAAGGTTAAGCCTGTGCATATTACACAGACATACATTAATTTGACCAGAATATTTTTGTGTGAAGGAGAGTTTGTACTAGCAAGAGGCATTTTTTTTTAAACACATCCCTATACAACTGCTTTTAAGAGAGAAAGAGAACACTTTGCTTGGGCTCATGAGTTAAGGCTGATGTCTGTCAGTTCAGAATCTGGTCCAATACCCTAGCAATTTGAGCAAGGAATGCTGTGTGTTGAAATTGCTCTTGCACCCACTGGCAGAATTATATTGCTTACCAGTCCTGTTGGTTTTGTAATATGAACCTAGAAGGTTACAGAGGAGCTGACTTCTATTCAAGAATGGCCATGAGCACTGAGCCATTACTTTTCAAGTTTTTCTATTTAAACTGCAAAAAGTACATCATAATTAATATCCCTCAAATGTGCTTTCTGCTGGTGCGTTATCTTTTTGTTGATATGATGAAGGAGCAAGCTTGTTGCTCTTGCACTCTAGTGAAGTGACATGAAAACAGCTTTTGCTTATCAAGCTTTTTTTTATTTTTAAGGGAAAAAAAGTTACTTCTGTGGCATGGCTGGCCTAGTGAGGAAATATGCAGGGAAGATGCCCTTCCTGTTTCAGTATCTTGAAATTTTTGACATGGGTTTAATAATTAGTGGAGAGATGCAGTGAGACTCAGCCAAGGTGACAAAATCACAAAGGGCGTAGAGAAGTTACTTCAGAAGACATTTACAGATGTCTAAATTCATTAATTGCTATCGTTCTTTCCCAGAAAATCCTGTATCCTATCATTGTTCATAGGCAGTGCAGCACACATAGCTTATAAGAACACTCTCCAGCTACGTTGGTGTGTGTTACATTCAGACCACAAGTGAGCTATTCAAAATATTCCCTTACTTAGTTGCTTGATTTGGTCATACGTATTCTTTTAAGGTTACCATGAACTGAGCAGTGCCATGCTCTCTTGAAGATTATGATTAATTTATTTGAATCTCCTCAAAAAATAAGTTGAATAGCTATTTTTAAAAAAGAAGTTAGTATTCATAACTGTTCTTAACTAGAATAAAGTATGTGGCCTACTGAAAAGAAGACAAGATTATTCTCTAATTCGGTGAAAAATTGTACCTATTGCCAACACAATTATATTGCCCATCTTGCCCATCCTTGTGTTTCTGTCAGTGTAAAGAGGAGAAGTAGCTGGGAACTTGAAATGAGCAGAACACAGTGCTGAGTGTTTACTATTTTAAAGACAGAAATGTGACTGCTGTTTTAAATTGTTAAAGGACTGGGCATATTGGAGTAAAATTGAAAAGATTGAAAGTGGTGTTGTCACAGGGAGTGTCAAAGTGTGTCTTAATATGTTTTGTAGCCTACTAGATACTCTCCCCGTCATATGTAGACATGTAACATAAACACGTGTAGAGCATGAGACTGCACGTTTATTATGTCAATCTATTATATATTTATGTATTAATCTTTGTTTTGTTGTGTGTTCTATGAAAGCCTTGGCCTGCTTATTACAAAAGACTCTTCACTGCTGCTTTCCTAGGCATTGCATATCTGTTTGCCAAAGCGTACCTGGTTTCCAAGAAGCCTCAGTACCTGGACACTTGTATCCGCTGCGGAGAGCTAACCTGGCAGAAAGGCCTGCTGAAGAAGGGACCTGGAATATGCCATGGGGTGGCTGGTAGTGCTTATGTGTTCCTGCTGCTCTATAGGCTCACTGGAAACTCAAAATACATCTACAGGGCTCAAAGGTTAGCATTCCTAACGTTCTGGATACAGGGTCACACCAGAAAGTCTCAAGAACATTGACAAAGCTGCTTAGGCCTGCGATTGCAGGGAGAGGTGCCTGAGCTCCCTCAGCTGCCTCCCTGCCTGCAGCCCGGGATTCTGGCTGTGCGGGAGCCGGGTGGGAAGGAACGGCCTTCCGGGATTTCCTATTTCTGTGATTTACTCTACATGTTTAAAATGATAATAATAATAGTAGTAATCTTTTCTTCTGTTCCTTAGGTTTGCTGAGTTCTTATTTACAGAGGAATTTAAAGCTGGTTCCCGGGCATTAGAAAGTGTATATAGTCTGTATGAAGGCTTCTCGGGGACTGTGTGTTTCCTGACTGACTTGCTGCAGCCCAACCAAGCCGAGTTTCCTCTCTTCAGTGTCTTCGTCTAGAGAACAACATCCTTCAGGGCCGCATCCCTGTGGCGACGGGAGAGGGCACCTGTGGTTTCACCTATTTGTGAGAGGCTATTTCCAAAACAAGCCAGTGGTACCACTAATGCTAGCCTTAATGTAGCTGGGAGGAAGGTGAAAGTAAATACACTTGGGTTTTGGGTAAGGGAAGCATGTGAGCAAAAAAAAAAAAAAAAAAAAAGAGTCAGTTAAAAAAAGGGGAAGGGGTTGAATCTGATGGGGTAGATATTTATCTGTAAAGAAGTACAATATATTTAAGTGATAGAGAAAGAGGCATTATCAAGCTTCTAATTTGGTGGCTACACAGGAGAAAAGACAAGCTAGAATTACAGGGACATGCGAAGAAGAAACAAAGTGATACATCCAGGATGTTTTAAAAAGAAACCTGCAAAAGCAAGTCTTTATGCAGTGATGCACTTACCAGGGAGGGTGTTGCAGACATGTCACTACGCTGCACAAAGGCAAAATCTGGGATTTTGTACCTAAACCATGTTTACTAGTACTAGTACCGTGTATTAGAAATAGCTGTATTCTAGAGCTCTTTTCATGTGTATATAAGGATAGTTCTGTAGATAGCTATTTATGCAGCCCGCAGTTTCAAAGGACCATTTCATTGAGTTTCATGTGTGTAAATGAGAACTGAATTTGGCCCTTCTTTTCGGAGCTCAGTCTGTGGTGAGGAGCTGGTCTCCTCACTGATTCACCCTAACGGTGGCACTCTTACCAATACTTTCCCTTCTGCAGGGATAATTAGTGCCCCCATGGAGGAGACTTGGATTGAAAAGTTGCATAGTGAAGACACCACCTGCAGATGCTTCTTCACAGTACAGCATTGCTAGAATAGGTATTGTTCAGTCGTACAAAAGCTTCCTTCAAAAATTAATTACCTATAGCAGCATTTCTGAACAATAACATACGTAGTTCAGAGAACAGAAAAACTGTTTTTGTGATGAATTGTTCATTCCAAACCCTGCAAACTGAATGCAAACCTCTGATGGCGTACTGAGCTTAAGAAAAACCTGATAGGAAAACTCAAAATTGCTGCTTCTCCCGGTGAACAAAACGATGTATGTGCCCAAATGATTTGTAGCTATAGAAATAAATGGTCTCCTCAACACTAGTTGCACTAGCACTTAAGGTTGCAATTATACTGTTTCATATATATTATATTTATGAAATTATAACTAAAGAAAATGCTAACATAGATTTGTAGTAGAAAAACTATAAAAACAATACCTATATTTAAAAATCTTTACTATTTTTATTTATTTTTATTTATATGGGAATAATGTAATGCAGTTACCTTTTAGGACAGATTGGGAAGGCTAGTATGTCTAAACTTTGCAGTTAGAGTGAAAAAAACTGACCTGTATGCACTGCCAAACATTGCAGTCTCTTCCTGCAGTCTCAGCTGGAGAAGATTACAATTTCTTTATATTTAATGCCTAATGGATTAAAGTTCCCATTTGATTTCAGTGGCTTGATCAGGCTGTAAGATAGAGCCAAGTCTTGCAATCCTTCCACATTTTAGTACACTAATTCCATTCCTAATCATGCCACTCTTACTAACAACAAGATGACTTGCATTATTATGAGCTGCAGATTAGGATTTCTGCTATTTGCCTTGCACTGTGCAGCTCTAATTAATTTCTTAATGGTAGAAGTAACCACATTTCTTTGATGACAAAATGAATGCAGTTCTATATCTGCTTATCAAGTATTTGGGAATTTTTTAATGAATGTTAAAATTCAATATACAGATGTTATAATTTGTGGGATAAATGGTCTTTTAAGAAAGCCATTAATGGCACTTACTTCATCACTGTGAGCAGTGAGATGCATACACATAGGAGTGTGTATTTCATAGAGGGGTTTACATGTGAGGCTTAACCTAGAATGGAAAATCCTTGTGCTCTGCCCAGCCATGTTTAAATGCACCTTAGATAAGCAGTGCAGATCCTAAGCCCTTTAGGATTCTTATCTAGTTTCTTACTGTAAAGCAGATGGATAATCTATTTTATAGCTGAAACCTTTTTTAACAAGTTATTAAGGAAGGTAACACTTGGCCTGTCCACTCTTCCCCTGTGATCATTAATTTGTCAGTCTTCATTTGTCAGGTAGGTTACTCAGATTCCATCTACTGTAAGACAGAGAAATGGGTTCTGCCGTGATTGGGCTCAAGCAGTTGCAATCCTACATTTATTGCCAATTATTTTATTTACAGATGCAAACATAAAAAGGCCTAGTGTTCTGATAACCACACAGTCAAAAAACTAAACCTAAACTTAAGCCTTAACAGAATCTATGCCTATCAGCACAGCAAGCATGACCTCCAGATTTTGTTCCCAGTGCCTGCTTTTTAATTACCACTAAGCCACAGCATTTAACTGCATCCAGTTAGGTTTTTGGGTTTTGGTTTTTTTTTTCTCAGGAGAGGCTTGGAGAAGGAAACCTTTGCCAAAACCTCAATACATCTAGAGCACAATAAATAAATAAATACAGCAATTCAGACCTTGACCAAGTCATGAATGCTGATATTGCAATGTATACCACAGGTGTTAAAATTTACCATTTACCATAACGATACATCTCTTTGTAGAATTAATTCTTTCAGATTTAGATTCAGATCATTTATGATATAAATAATAGTAACAAAGCCACTTGGTCTCACGGGATACATCCTGTAAAACCTTGGAATAGATGTAGTAGATGGAGCTGGTTCTTACAGTTTTGTTGCTTTTCTTATCTGACCTGGCTGGGCTGAGGGGGAGACGGGATGTGCTGCGGTCACAGCTTCTGAACACAGTGTCCCTATACCCCAGGGCTCTTCTGAAATTGCCAGTCATTAAATGGATATGGACATGGGTTTTCATCTTTTAATACTCTTAATCTTCAACTTCTTTTTTTTTTTTTTTTTTTTTTTTTTTTTTTTTTTTTTTTTTTACTTTTTATTGTTTACATAAATGCTGTTGCAACCTTAATTTGTTGCAATTAAGACATGGATAGGAAAGCACCCTGACTAGAGCCATCGGCACTTGTAGTGTGATAAAAAAAATAAGGTCCTTTGTGTTCCCTCCTTATTGCTTGGGGAAATCAATTACGTGTCCTTAGCTAGATATTCTCAGCTGGATGCTATTTCCTCCTGCTCCAGAATCAAAGCTAGGAGACGAAAGATCGTATTCCTGAACAGATTCTGCCACAGCGCTGTGACAAGTTACCAGAAACTTGAGAAGCCTCTTTCAAAGTGTAAAACACAAGTTACCAAGTCACCTTTGCACATCAGTCTCTCTACCTTGTTACATTTCTAAAGTGTAGGCAATAGGATTTTAAGTGATGTAATAGTATTTCTGATTATGCTGTTAAAGCCAAGAGGATTCATTGTGTGGGTATTGGTGCTTATTTGTGATGTGCATGTGTTTGTGTGGTGCTGTCTGTGAGTAAAGCTGTAGATTACATACCAGTTTAAGGAGCTATATACTAATCATGACTTTCGGTACATCATCCATAGCTTACTGTGATAGAACAATTTTGAAGGAAATTAGATCTGTGATGTCAAGATTTAGTGATATTAGGATTCATAGAGCCACATGCAATACGTTTCAGCAATAGTACAGTTCTAACAAATAGATCTTAACTTTTTCCTGCCATTCACAACTTCTCAGCATGACAGTATTCCTATTTTGTGCCACTGCTTTCAGTATCTGCATTGTTTGCACCATTGCTTCTTTCAGTTTCCCCACCTTTCTTTCCCAGTCTGTGAATAACTCTGGAAGGCTGAACAAGCAGCCCACGCCTTTGTTCTTGAAAATTAAATCAATTACTTTGCTGACGGGGAGTGTTCCACTTATTTGCATTACATTACTTTTAGACTCCCAGGTGGTCTTTTTCTCACTGTCTTGGCCATTTCCCACCTACTGAGGAAAAATCATTATACTGTAGAATAAGTTTCATTGATGATAGGCATCATTAAGTAAAACAAAAGAGGAGTGTGTTCACTTCTCGGGTATCTCAATTCTACTGACAATCAGAAATAAGTGGAATGACTGAGCATCTCAAAACATGCATTTAAATAGTTCTGGGAAATGCACAAATGAATGCAAGTAAAGTGATCACCATCGTTGCTACTCAGTGAAATTAAGTAATGCCACTTTGATGTTCTAGTAATAATTATATCAACATACAGACAATATGACAAATATATTGAATAGTTGTTTTTTTAATTTTATCAGTATTTAGTGGTCTTTTCCAAACTTAATGATTCTATTATTCTATGATTCTATGAAAAAAAAAATAGAGGTAGGTATCTGATGTATTCAGAAACATACAGGTGCAATGTGCTTAAATGAAAACTGTCACGAGCAATCAGTCTTTTTTACTTACAGCATTATCAGCCTATACAGTTATAGCATCTGCCAACATACTGCATGTTTTATGAAAACAGAGAACAATTCTAGCATATGCATGCATTTTGAGGATATATCCTTGTTACTTCTTTGGAAATTTTGACCTGTAAGATCCATGGACAGAGCGCATCTTCGAGGTCTACCAAATAAATCTCAGGTGCAGTAATCTTCTCCTACATAGACTGAATATTCACTGACACGAGTGCATATTGTCATCTGTAGGAAGTAGTACATCAGGGGTAAGAATTGTTCTGTGGATTGTAAAGAGCAATCTTCCTGTCAAGAAGTACACAGGTGAGCAATTGCTGGCTAGCAGCAATCTTGCAATTGCTCTGAGAAGACATCCGAGTTTATATAATTATGTCCTGGATTAAATAGCAAGCAGCATAAAGCCAAATTAAAAATAAATAAGAAAATGACCAAAAATCACATTACTGGGGGAACGACATACTTCAAAGCCATAATCCAAAAATGCTCAGGGCCCAAAACAATACATCAATTTAAGGATGCGAACAGGCATTTTCCAAGAGAATAGCACAGTTTGATTCATTGCACAGACAGAGGTACAGTATGCACTGTACTTAACAGGTGGCTATAGCTGCCTTCATTGCCATTGTAGCAAAGTTACCATATGCTGAAAAAAATCTGCCTATGAAGGAATTGCCTGTAGCTTAGCCTACTGCCTACTCCTATCACTTAATAGAATAAAAGTAATGTACACTATGGATGCTTAAACAGTTAACAAAACACCCGGAAAACCAACATGCACAAACTTTTTGTCTTGTCTTTCACATATTAAATTTTCTGATAAACCTGTATTGTCATTGGCATCACTGTCTGTCCTATATATATTTAAGAAATCATGCTCTGGAAAAAAAATCAATCCATAAATAGCAATCTGTCTGAAAATACATAAGACAGTATTTATCTTTAATGTGTACAGGGAAGTCTTTTGATATGGCTCATTGTGTGACTCAAAGAGAAGGTGGAGGCATTTAGGTCAAGCACAGAAATACCAACAAGAATGGTAGAAAATTCCTTAAAAACTTACTTTGCCTAGTGGTAAAATGGTATTTGAATGAAAGATACTTTATAATGCAGTGATACTTGTCAACAGCACTGCATGTCTTTACATAACCAGGCTGGACAGAGCTTTGGGGAACCAGGTCTCGTTGGAGGTGTCCCTGCCCAAGGCAGGGTTGGAACGAGGCAGTCTTTAAGGCTCCTTCCAACCCAAACCTTCTATCATTCATGCATACTACCCAGAAAATCTTATGTAGAAATCCTGAAGTTAATTATATCCTGTAAGTGAACAGAAAACAAATCCTATTCAAATATTTATTTCTATTTCATACAGAAGAGAAAGGCTGCCTGACCTGAAATTGAGCTCTGCTTTTGTCTTCATTACCATGGCCACACAAGAGGAGAAAGTTTTCTAACAAAGGTGTAATTTTGCCACTGATTTGACCTCATGCTCTCATGTTAGGGACCAGATATGCAACCTGCTGATGTCAGTGGTGAATCTCCATTTGATTTCAGTCATGCAGGGTTATGTCCTTCCATATGTGTGAAATTGGGGCAAAACTGCATCATTCTGGGCCCCAAATCTGCAAATTTTTCTCAATACAAGTACCATGAGATTACTGATACTTGCTCATATGTGAAGAGGAAAGCTGGCATATACAGGGTCTTACCTGAGAGCAATTTTATACCCATTTTTGCTCAAAATGTCTGCCATATGCATGAATGCCAATACCAATAAAAAGTACAGGGAACTTACATGGCATTACTAATAAAGAGTGTTACTTTACGTCCAGTTTATATTGATAACACTTGACTATTCAATATATTCCACTATTCAGTGTTGATTTCTTGAGTACATGCTACACCCTAGAGTCATGTCTCAGTGGAACAGCTATTCGCAGCCATACTGTTGTACAGTCCCTTTAGAATCAAGATTGATTTGATTCTTTAGAAATGCACCTTATTATTTAAAAGCAGGACCCCTGCTCTTCTAATGTTTTAAACACTGTGATCTTACAGAATGTGTTTATTGTATTAGTTTTGTATTGTAGATTATGATAGAATATAGATTTTATAGCTTTTTAAAAGCAGTGATAATACTAAGCTTCATAGTGGCAGAACAAACTGTGTATATCCATGAAATTAATATTAAAGCTGTGATTATATTTTGCCTTAAATAAAAGCCTAACCTTGAACAGTATGATTTTGCATTGGATTGGTTAATTCTCTATCTTCTGTAGTGATGGCAAATTTTCTTTCTGAAGCAATAGTGACTCAGAGCTCCAAGGCTTTCAGCAGTGCTGTGTTATCAATGGTACTATCATTCCTCTGAGAATGAGGTAAAGCATTCAGGCTGCAGGTATGGATTCATCTGAGCTATCCCATGGTAGTGTCACAGGAGTTAACAGAAGACAGGCTGCTTTTGGCCTGAAGGTTAAAGCCTGTCACTTTGCTGTTTATTTTCACTTAGCTTCTATCCCATTACATGGAATGCACATGACTGGTGGCCTCTCCAGAAAACTCCTCCATTCCCAGTAAGGAGCATTCGAGCATTTAAATTATACAATCATAGAACTGCTTGAGTTCTAAGGGACCCTTAAAAGCCATCTAGTCCAACTCCCCGCAGTGAACAGGGACACCTACAGCTACATAAGGTTGCTCAGAGCCCTGTCCAGCCTCACCTCGAGTGTCTCCAGGGACAGGATATCCATCACCTCTCTGGGCAACCTGTACTAGTGCGTCACCACCCTTATTGTAAAAAACTTCTTCCATATATCCAATCTAAATCTCCCCTCTTTTAGTTTGAAACTCCATGTCCCATCACCACAGACCCTGCTAAAGAGTCTGTTCCCTTCTTTCTTATATCCCCCCTTTAGATACTGAAAGGCTGCTCTCAGGTCTCCCTGCAGCCTTCTCTTCTTCAGGCTGAACAGCCCCAGCTGTCAGCCTGTCCTCGTAGGGGAGCTGTTCCGTCCCTTGGATCACCCTTTAAATCACCCAGGCTCACCGCTAACAAGGTTTCTCCTTTCTCACCATCAGCTGAGCCCAAAAGAGCTGAGCGATGGGGCTTCATATTTACCAGTGCAAAGGGATTTCAAGAAATGTCTCAAACAAAAATTTTATTAGCACTTTTTCAATAAATCTGGGGACAAACTCAGTAGCATTAAGGAATATTAGCTGGCACGCACACATAGCCATTAGCGTTGTCTCAATAATAAGCTAACAGCATCTCAGACTCCAGATTTTGCCTTTCCTATGTACTTCTACTAGTTCCCAGGTCTCTGGCAGATCTGCAGTTACCTGTGAGCAGGCAGTGAGATGCAGGATCCGGGAGGGAGGCACCAGAGCCAGCTGGGCACAAACCAAATGCCTGCACCGAGGCAGAGGGAAGCGGCAGTGACTGAAAGACCAACGCAGGCACCATCTGCCAGCCCAGCGGGACGCCTCAGCTTCGTATGGTGCCCGGGACTCAGACTGAGGGTGACACAGAGAGACTGCAAAGGCTTCTCCTGCCCTCAGGCTCACCTAGTCGGGCTCGGGTGGAGAGGGCACCCACCCTCCTCCAGCGCCCAGCGCGCTGGGCCAGGCCGCGCCTCGGCAGCCCCAGCCCCCGCCCCCCTCCGACTGCGGGCGGCGGCTGCGGGCCTCGCTGCTCCCTCTACTGGGCGCCGCCGGCACCCGGTTGGGCGCTCCGGGCCGCGGGGCGTGAGGCGGCTGCGGGGAGAACGCGCGCGGCGGGCGGCGATGAAATTCCCGGGCTCCGTCCTCATCAGCCTCGTCCTCTTTGTGGCCGAGACGGCGACCGCGCTGTGCCTGAGCGCCGCGTACCGGGCGGCGGGGGACCGCATGTGGCAGTGGCTGACGCTGCTCTTCGCCCTGCTGCCCTGCGCGCTGGTGCAACTCAGCCTGGTCTTCATCCACCGCGACGTGAGCCGCGACCGGCCGCTGGTGCTGCTGCTGCACCTGCTGCAGCTGGGGCCGCTCGTCAGGTCGGTGAGTGCCCCGCGGCCGCGTCTGCCCGGGGCTGCGAATGTGTGTGTGTGTATTTTCCTTATTTCTGTTCTTAATGTCCTGAGGCAGAGGGGCGCGGTGTTGCTGATCTTCAGTGAGCACTTAGCGGTGGGGGAAAATAGGTTAACTCCCTTCCGAGAGGCTGGTGGCAGCTCCTCCCCACAGAGCCTTATAGTGTGCCCCTTCTTTCCTCCCTTCTTTCCTCCCTTCTTTCCTCCC